>NC_136999.1:48386866-48469366 GCF_032717465.1 Coenobita brevimanus | reverse complement strand
GTTTTTTTCTTTGAGCCTGATTAAATGTAAGAATTTTGTTTCATTTCTCCATATAGTTCTTATTAGCTAGTTTGATTTGAGTGAGTGACTACTGTTTTAAGTTATCTTGTAACGTAAGTATCCATTACGCTTCTAATTAATAAATTTACAGTTGTTTTCTTTGAGCTTGATTAAATGTAAGAATCGTGTTTCATTTCTCCATAATTTTCTTACTTAATTTGCTTACTTCCAGCTTGCATGAACTTTCCTTGATATTAATTGCGACTGGTAGTTAAGCCAGTTCTTTCATAATAATTCAAATCCATTTGCGCCAGCCAGGAGTTAGCACCAGAAGACTCTGTCTTTATTAGTACTAATTATCGATTATCAGGGGTAAAGACACTTTCTCAGAGGCCAACAGTATCAACAATTCAGCATTTGTTAGTGATTAGTCTCCGCTGTGTACTGTTGAGAAGGACTATGAAATTCTCGACTTTAGGGTATCGGCGAAGTAATTCGGTATAAAGTAAAAACTTACTACACTATCTCATAAGTCGTTAGCCCTCGCGTCAGGGTGACTTTCCTTTTTTCTCCCATAGCTAGTGGAGATATATTCAGTATATTTCTTTTCCCACCGTGGTAACTAACGAATTATTGGCAATTTATTTATATTTCACTTCCCCCCCTCCTTGACAAAGGAACGCAGACAGAGCGGAAGGATAACAGCGAAAGGGGAAGTAGGCAGCACCACAAGTGAGTGGATGATGGTGACCACCATCTGCCACTGGAGAAATGAATAAATTCAACAACTGCACCAGCACATAACCAAACCTCCAACAGTAAAAGGCGAGGTGACGATGACAGCGATATATGTCCACCCAGACGGTGTACACGATGGAGGTATGAGGGGGATATGATTAAAGGGTAGGGAGGAAATATACGAGTAGGTGAGTGAGGAAATAAGGGAATAAAGTTGAATGAGAGGGAAATGAAACGATTTAGATATGAATGGAAATGAAAATGAGTCAGAAATGATTGGAAACGAGAAATCCATACTGTATATAAATATAAAGCATTTTTGTTTATCTGTTTGTTTGTCTGTCTGTCTCTTCTTGATTGTCTGTCCTCTGATAGTCTGTCTGCCAGTCCTCTATGGAAATCAATAGGGGTGCATACAGAAATGTCTAAGCAGGGATAACTTTTTACGACGAATATAGACATGGATATTACAGTTCTAAAGTGGCTCCTCTGATGGCCAAGATATGAATTAAATTGAAATAGGTCAACATATTAAAAAAATGATAGCCAATTTCCATAGTTTTTTTTTTTTTTTAACAACCGTATTATTAACTACAACAGGTCGGATAGTGGAGGGACTGGTGTAGTGGTAAATGCAGATGGGGTTGGGCAGGGATGAGTGGGTGGGTGGGTGTAGAAGGGCGGGATGGGTAGGAGGGTGGGTGTAATGGTGCGGTGTTTGTTGGGTTGGTGGGCAGGGTTGGGTGGTTGGGTGAGTGGGTAGAGAGTATTATAAAAAATAAAACATAATTTGGTTTTACGCCAGGTATCCCCGAAAGGATAAGGCGTTGCCCCTGGTTAGAGGACTTTTGGACTGGAGCGTGTAGCATTTTATGACCGGATGCCCTTCCTGATGTCTACCAATGACCCTTGTGTGGATTCGATCCTCAGACCTTTCGGTCAGAGCGAAGCGCTCTAACCCACTGAGCCACGGCTGCTAGTAGTGGGAAGGAAAGTGGGCGGTTGGGTGGGTGCGTATGGTACGTGTGTAGGTGAGAAAGTTGGGTGGGAAAGGCGGGTAGGTTGGTGGGTAGTGGGAAAATAAGGCCATGGTAGGAGGCAGAAATAAAAGTGACATAAAAATGTAAGAAAGTATGAGGAGTACAAAAGAAAGTGAAAGTGTAGTACGGAGGCTGAAAAAAAAAAGAAAAAAAGTGGGAAAGCAGGAGAAATGTAAAAAAGAAAATAAGGAAGTAGCACTGAAGTAAATTTGAAAGTGAGAAAGTACAAGAGATACATAAAAGAAAAGAAGAAAGTAAGAGAAGTAAAAAGTGTGGCAATAGAAAAAGTAAAACAAAGAAACTTGAAAAAGTGGAGAGAAGTAAGAAAGTGGAAAAAAAAAAAATAGGAGAAAGGCTATGCGAGAAAAGGGCATAATTCCTTGCCAATTTACTTTATGATCGTACTGAGATTTTCTTTCACACAAGGCCAGAGAGCGAGAAACGTTAGTTCAGGGTTGTTATTTTCTCCTATGCAACAGCTGGAACACTGCACCATTTCAGCTTTGTACACGGAACTATTTCCAGAAACAAAATAATTCCAGCATGAAGTCTGTGGACACATTTCATTTCACCGTCAGTCTATCCTGTCTCCTGACAAATACCTTTCCCTCTTCTAAAGGCGATAGTCGGTACAGTACCGCCTACAGAATAATTTCTTCCTACACACACACACACACACACACACACACACACACACACACACACTCTCTCTCTCTCTCTCTCTCTCTCTCTCTCTAGTTTATTTATGTATGTATATATGTATGTATGTTCATTTTAGTACATCGTTCGCGATCCATATACATAACTTATCCAACAAGAGGTACGTCCGTCACCGCCTATTCCAGAAAACTTAGGTCTTCACCAAAAGTTTATAAATAATTCCTTGATCCATGACCCACATATCCTAAAAATTTTACTGAAATCAATCATTAACGTCTTGAGATATCGTGTATACAATCCAACAATAGAAACAGTCCTGAATCGGAACTCGAACTCGGATCACCACCAAATTTAATCAACTCATCCTCGGCACATGTCCCGCATATCTAAAACATTTGAGTAAAATTCATCTACAATATTCTGAGATATCTTTTGGAGATACGGACGAACAGGGGTGCGTAACAACTCTTCCAAATTTCGTTGGCGGAGGTAACTACCTACCATATCTGTCTATCTATCTATCAGTTTGTCTATCTATCTATCTATCTGTTTGTCTTTTATCTGTCTGTCTGCCTACGAGTATATCGCTTGGTTTATCCCAGTACTCAGCTACCAGGCCATCTATCTATCTATCTATCTGTCTGTCTTTTCATCTGTTTGTCTGTCCCTCTGTCTGTCAGCCAACAAGTATATCGCTTATTCTATCCACCTACACTCCTATTAACTCATCTACCCTTCTGTTTTTCCATGTGCATATGAAAATATTGTTCGTTTTGTACACTTACCCAGTTCTCTGTAAATTTCTTTTTATTCATCCAGCTATCATTTTATTCATAGATCAATTATTCCATTTGTCCGGCATTCACTTATTTTGTCTGCTTTATCTACATATCTTTTATTCTATACCTGTGTTATCTGTCAACCAGTTATTCAGCTTCTATTGACTATCAGTCTATAACAATATTCCGGTGTCTATTATTAATATCAGACTTTTATTTAACTGCTGTCTTTTTATTATCTATTCATCCATCTACCTACTTACCCATCTAATTATCCGTGCATTCATCTCTATCAATCCAATCTATCAATAACCATAATTTTCGTATAGTACAGTGTTTTCACCAATTAATGATAAATTCGCTTTCCCTTAATTGTTTCACTTACAAACTTCATTGCGATTACATTATTTATTTCCTCTAGATCTAGATTTTTCTTTTTCCATTTTTCAGATTTAGAGTTCTGTATTCACCCAGTTACAACCAAGACTAATTGTTGGAGTCATAGTTTATCAAATTACCTAATTATATGTTTTGCTTACAGTATACCCCCTGGGGGTAGGGTTTTTTTTTCAAGAATACTCCCCTAGTATCCCTGCTTGTCGTAAAAGGCGACTAAAAGGATTGGCGGAGGGTTAGTGCCCCTCCCCGGAAAACAACTAACTAAAAAAACAAACAAGAAGCCTCGGACAAGGACTGACCAAACGGTGACGACCAAGGACCGGACAAAGGACTTGGTAATGGGTACATGGAATGTAAGAGGAGCGAATGATGAGGTGAAAGAGAGAGAGATTGTCTAGGTGCTTGAGGGTGCGAAAGTGGATGTATGTGGAATAACTGAAACAAAATGGTGAGGAGAAAGTGTGAGAGAATGGGAGTATGGATGGGGTATATGTGCAGTAGGTGAGAATGAGAGGGCAAAGGAAGGAGTATGTATAGTTGTGAGTTAAAGATGGAAGAAGAGCATAAGACAGTATGGATCAGTTGGGTCAAGAATTGTGTGGGTAAAGTTCAAAGTTGGAATACAAATGTGAGCGATTGTGTGTGTGTATGCGCCAACGCAAGATCGTGCTAGAAGAGTGAGAGAAGAGTTCTGGACAAATGTAGAAGTGTGCATGGAAAAGTTTGGAAAGAATGAGAGAGTGTTTTTGATCGGTGATATGAATGGTAAAGTTGGGAATGTGAAGGTGGATGGAATAGTTGGTGAGTGGGGTGTGCCTGCTGAGATAGATGAGAATGGGAGTGCACTGGGAGGGGGTTGGTGATAGCCAATACCCTCTTCAGGCATAAAATGATCCACAGGTATACATGGCGAGTGATGAGAAGGGTGGGTGGTGAACTGAAGGAAAGGAAGGCAATGATTGATTATATGTGTGTGGATGAAAGGATGCGAAGATGTGTAATGGATGCAAGAGCTTATAGAGGTTGGAGGAGTGGACTTTCTGACCACTAATTGGCGGTGGCCAGAATTAGGATTCAAGTAAGATGGAGGAATAGAAGAAGGGAAAGACGAGAGGAAGGAGTAGTTGCAAGGAGAGCGGAAAGGTTACAAGAGGATGAGAAAAAGGCAGAGTATAAGAGAGAAGTGGAGGAACGATTGGGCAAATTTGAATTGGAGCAGATGGGAGACGTGGAAGGTGTGTGTAGGATATTTACAGAAGAAATATGTGCAGCATGTGATATGCTGTGTGGAAGGAGGAGAAGACGGAGTGGGGTGCAAGGAACAGCGTAGTGGACTGAAGAGGTGAGACAGGCTGTGGCACAAAAGAAGAAAACATACAATGAATGGATGAGAAATAGGGGCATGGAAGAAGTTGAGAGGCGGAAGAGAGAGTTATATGTAGAAAGAGAGGTGAAAAGATTAGTAAGAGAGAGTAAGAAGAGAGTGGATGAGGAATTTGGAAGGATTTTGAGTGTAAAGTGGAGGGACTGTAAGAAAATGTTATGGAAAGAGGTGAAAAGAGTAAGACAGGGTGGAAATGAAGTTAGCAGGGGAGTGAAAGATAAAAATGGTAGATTACTAGCGGAGAAGGGAGAAAAAGTGAGCAGATGGAGAGAACACTTTAAGGAATTGTGTAACATAGAGGATGGAAGTAATGCGAGTATAAGTGGCTGGGGAATGGCTGGGAGAAGGAGAGAGGTGAGAAGACAGGAAGAAATCAGTAGGATAGAAGTTGTGGAAGCAATGAAGAAAGTTATATCGGGGAAAGCCCCAGGAATTGATGGAGTGTGTGGTGAAATGCTGAAGCATGGGGGAGAGATAGTAGTAGAATGGATGTGGAAGATGTGCAGATTGGCATAGGAGGAAGGTAGAGTCCCGGAGGATTGGAAGTCAGGTATAATTATTCCCTTGTACAAAGGAAAAGGGGAAAAAAAAGTGTGTGGTAATCATAGGGGCATTTGTCTTCTTAGTATAATAGGAAAAGTGTATGGTAGGATACTTATTGACAGAGTTAGAGAAAGAACAGAGAAATTAGTTGGAGAAGAACAGGGAGACTTTAGGAAGGGAAGAGGTTGTGTAGATCAGATATTCATTCTTACATCTTTAGTGGAAAAGTTTCTAGAGAAGGGAAAGAAGTTGTATGCGGCTTTCATGGATTTGGAGAAAGCATATGACAGGGTGGATAGACAAGGATTGTAGAAAGTGTTAAGAATATATGGAGTAGATGGGAAGTTGTTGAATGCTGTGAAGAGTATGTACGATGGTGCGAAGGCTGCAGTGCGTGTGGATGGTGAACTAAGTGAATTTTTCTCTTTGAAAGTTGGGTTGAAACAGGGATGTGTCATGTCTCCATGGTTGTTCAGTCTGTACATGGATGGGGTAATGAAAGAGGTACAAGGTAGGGTAGTGGATGTTGGAGTGGCCCTGGTGAGAGAGGATAGTGTTTGGAAACTCCCTGTACTGTTGTTTGCAGATGATATTGTGTTGTTGAGTGAAGAGGAAGGGGAGCTGCAAGGCTTGGTGGATGAGTTTGGGAGAGTGTGTAAGAAACGGAACCTAAAGGTGAATGTATGGAAGAGTAAAGTGATGGTCTTTGAGAGAGGTGAAGTCAGTGAATGTACAGCGATGTTGGATGGTGAGGAATTGGAAAATGTGGGTACGTTTAAGTACTTGGGTAGTGTGATGAGTAAGGATGGAGGTTTGGAGGGTGAAGTGCTTGAAAGGGTACAGCAGGGAAGAAAGGTTGCTGGTTCTTTGAAAGCAGTGGTAAGAAACAGGGAAGTGAGCATGGAAGTGAAAAAGTTACTACATGACAGTATTGTGAAACCAACTCTAACGTATGGAAGTGAAGCTTGGACGTTGTTGGAAGGACACAAGTCAAGAGTGATAGCAGTGGAAATGAGTTATTTAAGAGGAGCCTGTGGAGTCACATGGAGAGACAGGCTGACGAATGAGGATATAAAGGAGCGTTGTGGTGTGGTTGTGGATGTGATAGGAAGCGTCATGAGGAACACACTGAGGTGGTTTGGCCATGTGGAGAGGATGGAGAGTGAAAGACTGACGAGGAGAGTGTATGTGAGTGAGGTGGAGGGGGGAAGAGGGAGGGGGAGGCCGAGGATGAGATGGAGGGATGGGGTGGAGAGGTATATGAGAGAAGGGGGTGTGAGTTGGGAGCAGGGCAGTGAAATGGCGGGGGACAGGGCGACTTGGAGGCGATTTGTTTGTGGCCACCCCAGACGGGATTGAGGCGTCTGGCAATAGATAGAGAGATAGCTTACAGCCACATTTAAGCTTCACCAAGTTATGGTGTGGATGTGGATGTGGATGGGTTAGAAAGAGTTAGGAGAAATACACTGAAGTGGTTTGGCTATATGGAGAGGATGGAGAGCGAGAGACTGACGAGGAGAGTGTGTGTAAGTGAGATGGGGGGAGGAGAGGGAGGCCAAGGATGAGATGAAGGAATGGAGTGGAGATGTATGTGATAGAGAGGGAGGGGGTGAGCTGGGAGCAGGACAGTGAAATGGCGGGGGACAGGGTGACATGGAGGCGATTTGTTTGTGGCCATCCCGTACGGGATTAAGGAGTCTGCCAAGAGATAGATAGAAGTTATCACTATATTTCATTTACATCCCCGTTTACAACCACGTTTCACTAAGTTGCATACCAGTATAATACTGATCCACGTTTCATTAATATTGATGCACATTTCATTCACTTATCCCCAGACTGACTTGCATCCAAGTTTCATTGGGTTATCCCCATTTCATTACGTTCACTTCATTACGTTTCACCCATGTTTCATTGTTACAGTAGTTCATTAACTAACTGATGTTGTAGTCATATTTCACCCTCAGTTTCAGCCACCCCTTTTCCTGGATCCCTTCTCTTCTCCTTCCCGCGTTTCTCCCCCCCCCCCAAGTCCTATTCCTCCACTCTTCTTCCCCCTTCAACCTCCTCCTCTTCCCCTCCCCCTCCTTCCCATTCTCATATCTTCCCTGTTTTCTCTCTTCTCCATTCATTTTCTTCCACCATCCTCCTCTTTCCCCTCATCCCACCCTCCATCCTTTCTTTACACCTCTCCGTCTCCTCCCTTCACGTCTCCGATTTCCTCCTCCCTTCCTCATCTCCGCCACTTGTTCTTTCATTCCCCTCTCTCACCTCCTCGTCCTCTACCCCTCTCTCCTCTCTTTCTCTTTCCTTTTCTGTCTTCTCCCTCCACTTCTATCTCAGACTACTCTCCTTTTCTTCCTCGCTCTTCCTTCCCCCCTTTCACCCCTTCCTTCCCTCTCACCTATTGTAACCCTTTCAACACTTCAGTTACGAGGACAACAGCCCCATCCCGGCCTTTATACACACACATACAGGCTATACTCATACACAGATATTTTATACATCACTCTTTACACACACATGAACACCTGCACCCTCACACAGCTCCGGAGTAGGTAGAGAGAAATATAATAAAGACAGGTAGACTGACTGGGGAGAACAGATGGATGAATATATATTGATACCTTGCAGACACACAGACTGATAAAGATAGATTTGGCCGTACAAATGGTTATTAGGAGATAGGCTGTCAATAGATATATTCTGCAGAGTACAGTAAGAGAGAAAAAATGCTTGGAAAGTAACCCGCACTTGAAACACACACACACACACACACACACACACACACACACACACACACACACACACACACACACACACACACACACACACACACACACACACACACACACAAATGTTAGTACAAGAGAGCCTAAATTAAGGAAAAACCTAACTTCTCTATATTTTCCTCTTTGTATGCATTTTTTCTAAGTTCATTATTTGTTTGAGCATAGTTAAGCTTCGCCAGATAAATGACAAAGCTTCTTGTTTTCGTTAGTATAATTATTATTTTTCTTTGCACTTTTCTTCGATCTTGATGATATTAAACTTGAAGGTACCCTAGGGTAATCCAAGTCCTTGTGCCAAATGTAAATGAGCTTGACCTATTTTTGAAGGTGTTATTCTCATTTTTATTCAAAAATTTGCATATTTGAAATTGAAATATCTCAGAAACTAATTAAGATACAGATATTTGGTTGAGAGTCGTATGATAAGAATGTTTGTTGAATAAGTCTGGCTAAATATTTTGATATTCATCCTAATGGAAAGTACCGATTTCAAATCTGTTAATTTTTTTTATTGCAAACGTTTTAGAAAACACACACACACACACACACACACACACACACACACACACACACACACACACACACACACACCACACAAGCTTTAAAGTTGTAACTTTGCAGATATATAGCTGTGGTCCCTCTTATGATCTGAAAGGAATATGGTTACAGTTGTGCATACAGTTAACCAGTTACTGAGACAAACGTAAAATTTACCCATGCATTTCTCGACACCTTTGTCTTCAGATCCCTTGTTGATGTTACACAAGAAGTTACCTTAGTGTCTTCAGATCTTGCTTCCATTACACATACTTTATAAACCATTAGACGAAGCTTCCTTACTGTGACTACACATTAAAAATAGATAATTAGTCGTACTTGTTCTTTACCAGTCATACTTTCCCTAACCCCTTTTCTTAATTTATCTATTCTGCGAAACTGTTTCATCTCTTTCTCTCTCATTTCTCTCTTCTTCCTTTCCTCTTTTAACCTCCCCCCGCCTTCCCTTCCTTCCTTGCATCACTACTTTCCTCCTTCCTCCTTAGTCTTTGATGGTGTGTAAGTCGGCTTGATGCAGTCAGAGCGTGCTGATGAGGCTTAAGCACACCACTCCACCTTAATGTCTATAGTCCTTAATTATACCTCCTAAACACCTTAATACTAGCGCCTTATCACCACTTTCACTAACACCACAGCGCTAGCACCATAATATCAGCACCTTAGCTCAATACGCTAATAGCACACCACCTTAACACCATCGAAAACATCCATAAACCACCACCACCTTAACACCTAAACTGTACCAACTTCACACCAGCGCTGAAGCAATCCCTTAGCACAACTTTACCATTACAGTACTAGAACGATGTTACAAGAATCTAAGCACCACAATATTACACCACTGGCACACCACCTTAACACCACCAATATACCATCTTAACACCGCACATTAACACCACCACTATACCATCTTAATACTACCTCACTACATCACAAATATACCACCCATACCACTTAGATACCCGCACATTAACACCACCAACATACCACCTTAATACCAGCACATTAACACCAACAATATATCACTATAACACCATTACACCAGAGCTTTAACACTATTAGACCTTTTTCAATCTGTTCTACACCATTACCATTCAATCCGATGATGCATACTGCCATCTATTATGTTCACACCCTATGTCAGATTTTTAAATTCAGTTTAAGGTAGATGTCTTGTAGTGACGAGGTTAATGAATGGAATATTTAATTTCTTCATTTCGACAAGTCCCTCAAAAGCTGATATAAATATTTGGTAATAGTTTGAACAAACCAAATGGATGGTATCATTCGTTATTAAAGAAAGTATACCAACACCACACCAGGAACTCATCACCATCAACACTACCATCGCAATGACCACACCACTAACGCCACAATCACCACACCACTAATTCCATTCCACAAACACCACCATCACCATCACTACCCGACATAACACCACCACCACCACACCACTAATATCATCACCATCACAACACACCTAACACCATCTTCACCATTACCATACCACTAGCACCACCATCACTATCCCCATACCACTACCATCACCATCACCATACCACTTACACACCATCTCCATTACTACACCAATAACATTACCATCTCCTTACCACTAACACCGTCACCATCACTGCATCATGAACACCACCACGACACCACCAACAGTACCAATACCATCACCATACCACCAGCACCAGCATCTCCATCACTACACCACTAACACTGCCATCACCATACCACTGCCACTGCCAGTATCATACTACGGCTCTAACACCACCATCTCCATCACCTCACTACTAACATCACCCAAACACCACCATCACCATGATCACACCACCTAACATTACACCATTAATACCACGATTACCATCAATACAGCATCTAACACCACATCACTAACATCATCATCATCATTATCACACCACCTAACACCACACCAACACAACCATCGTCATCACCACGCCATCTAACTCATCACCATCACCGTCAGCACGCTTCCTAACGCTACACCATTAGCATCACCAGCAACAACACACCACCTTACACCACACTACTAAACCCACCATCACCACACCATCTAACACCACACCATCTAACACCACACCATCTAACACCACACCATCTAACACCAAACCATTAACACCATCACCATCAACACACGACCTTATATCATATTCTTAACTTAATCCTCACCACACCACCTAACTCAACTATTAACACCATCAACACCATGAAAACACCACCTAACACCAGACCACTAACATCACCATCACCACATCATCGATCACTATCCACACCATTTACACCATCATCACACTACCTAACACCACACCACTAACACCACCATAACCATCACCACACCATTAAGTTCACCATCACACCTCACACCATCATAACCATCACACTATTAACATATCTCCATCATCGCACCAACTAACATAAAAAAACCAACACCACTGTCATCATTAACACAGGATATAACACCACACCACCTAATACCAAACCACTGACACCACCATAACCATCAATACACCATCAACACCATCACCACATCACTATCACCACACCAACTAACCACCATAACTAACCACCATACCCACACCATCACCGCATCAACTAACCACCATAACTAACCACCATACCCACACCATCACCACACCAACTAACCACCATAACTAACCACCATACCCACACCATCACCACACCAACTAACCACCATAACTAACCACCATACCCACACCATCACCACACCAACTAGCCACCATAACTAACCACCATACCCATACCATCACCACACCAACTAACCACCATACCCACACCATCACCACACCAACTAACCACCGTAACTATCACCGCATCACTAACATTATCACAACACTAACCGCCGTAATCATTACCGGACCACTAACAACATCGCCATACCAACTAACCACCATAACTTTCAACACATTACTAAAACCATCACCGAGCCTCACATCCCTCCTTCCTGCCCTTCATATCCTGCCACCCATCCCTTTCTACCTCCTCCTCTCTCCAATATTATTCTTTTCCCCCTCATCTCCTCCCCATCTCCTTTTCTTTCATCTCTTCTCCCGTTTATCTTTCCCCTTCTTTCCTCATCAGTTTCCCCTCCCTCCCCATCTCTCTCCTCATGCTCCCCATGCACCCACCCCTCTCCTTCCCGTTCGCTGATATTTTAAAATCCAGAAACTCGCAAATCTCACCCGTGACACCGTTTTCCGGAACCCAAACTTTTTGACATATCTAGCCTGAATACTCTCTCTCTCTCTCTCTCTCTCTCTCTCTCTCTCTCTCTCTCTCTCTCTCTCTCTCTCTCATAATACATTAAATTTGTTCCGTTTCCTTCACTCGCAACCAAAACTCTTCTCTCTCTCAGTCTTTTATAGGTTTCGTTGTTAGTTAACTTCTTCCAGTTTTTTCTCCAGTTTTCTTCGTTCCTTCAATTGCTTGCATATTTCTCGCTTACTTCGATTGTTCCTTTCCTTTATATTGTATTTGTATTTCTAGTTCTGAAATTCCTTAACCCCTTCAGTCCGGATCTTTTTTCTTTTTTCACTACCTCCAAATGAATTTTATTTAACGGTTTATTAAAATGAGATTTTTCACCAAGTAGATGGGTTAGATATAGCCTTCAATAACTCCTTCAAATGCTCGGAAACTTTATTTAGTTGAAATAAATGGTCTTGTGGCGACCCGATTAAAGTGAAAAATACGTTATCAAACTGAAAGGGTAGTAATTAAATCGTGCTTTTAAAGTACCTCTCAGCTAAAAAAAAAAAAAAAAAAAAGTAGTCAGAAGATAATACTGAATTCGTCTGTCCATCTATTTATCTTTCTATCAGTCCAGTTGTTCATCAATCTACCTATCAGTTAATCTTATCTCGCCTGTCCATCTACGTCTAGCACTTTCCCTTTTCACTATCACAGGTTTTCTCTTTTCAGTCTAACTTCCATTCTATCGAGCTATCTATGTGTCACTTTCTCGTTTTCACTTTCACTTTCCTTTCACTTTCATATTGTCTGCCTCTATATCTGTCAACCTATCACTCCTTCTTTTTCACCTTCACTCTTCTTTCACTGTAACTTTCTTTCTACCTTTGTTCTCTAACCTTCACATACACGCTTACATTCTCTCACTGCCTCAATCTCTCATTGTTTTATTATCACTGCCTCAATCTCTCATTGTTTTATTATCACTGCCTCAATCTCTCATTGTTTTATTATCACTGCCTCAATCTCTCATTGTTTTATTATCACTGCCTCATTTTCTCACACGCTTACTGATCCATCAATTGCTTTCGTCCTTTTACATTACCCCATTCTCTTCCACTCTCTCTCTCTCTCTCTCTCTCTCTCTCTCTCTGTTTAACCGTAACTTAATTTTTCGTCTTACATTTTCTTGCCTCGTCTCGCGCTCTTACTCAATGTTTACCTCAGTCTCTCATTCACTCTCCCTCCTTCAAAATCTTTCATTCTCACGCACTCACTGTTATACATTCATTCACTCACCTTGTTTTGATATATATACATCCTTCTATTCTGTAGTATCTTAATTTTCTTCATTCTGTCCCCCACCTTTTACCTTTGTTCTCTTTTCATTTTCTTTCTTATTCTCTTACTTTCTCTCTTACTGACTCTCCTTGTCCCTCTCCCTCTCTGCCACAACACAAACCTCCTCCTCGTCCCATCAGTGCATACCAATTTCCTCTCCCCTTCACTCACTCACTCACTCACTGTGTGTGTGTGTGTGTGTGTGTGTGTGTGTGTGTGTGTGTGTGTGTCCGTGTGTGTGTGTGTGTGTGTGTGTGTGTGTAAATTACTGTATTCTTAGTTTTACCTTAACTAGTAAATTCAGTGAAGGAATGCTGGATGTGCACCGGAAGCTGTACAAACACAGACATACAGTGTTCTAGAAGCTTCACAACAGTATAGCCCACGTGACACGATCCCTGCTAAACGAGAATGTAGGAATTAGAGCTCAGAAAAGGGCTGGCCATAGAACCGGCAGGTAATGGAGAGATCAGATAAGAAGAGGGGGGGTCCAACTAGACTCAGTTAGTATATTAAGTCCCTGTGTAATACATACATTGCTCAACTTACTTTCATTGAAGATAATAAATCAAGATCAACTCCCTGTATTCATCTTTAACTTCTCCTGCTCTTCGATTACCAAAATAACTTTAACCAAAACTCAAGACTTACATATTACAAGACTAAAGAGTTACATATATATAAATGGTGCTTATGAAGATTGTACAATAAATGGTGGCAGTAACGATCGACTCTATGCCTACGAACCATCATTTCTACAAACGCAGGTGAAACTGTAACCAAGATCAGCTCGAGTTCTACAGCTGATGCTACATTATCAAGAAACTATAATTCTATGATCAAGTAACCACAAGCGAGTATACAATAAGAAGAACAAGTCTACGAGTTTACGAGTCTACGAGCATACAGTAGCAATGACGAGTTATGAGTGAGGATCAACAGGCTCTACAATTAACTACAAATAACAAGTCTACAAGACAACTCTATAATCTTCTTCAAGCAACTTCAAGTATCAGGAAGAAGAATATATATAAAAAAAAAACAAGTAAACGAAAAGCAAGAACAAAGCAACAAGCACTAGATCCCCAGTGCTCTCTCCTGCCACCCCCCTACCTCCATTGCTGATGCAGAGGTCAAGGCGACACGGCAAACACCAGAGCCACATTTATAACGCATCTTACTCACCTTTCCTCACTCAAGTTACTCATTGCTACTCAGTTACTCACCACAGCTACCAGTGTGGGAAGCCAACATCACCATGTGCATCTGCTGAGATGACGTCACCATGTGTGTTTGCTGAGACGACGCCACGTCAATCAACTCGTGTGTGACACCACCACTCACCACCACTCACACCATTCCCACCACGGTAAAAATTAGTGAGTTACATAGTTACTTTATTTATACAATACACAGTGATAGATGACACCTTTTGCACAAACATATAAAACGTGCTGTATAGTTACAACTTAAGGTCACATACCTACTTCAGTTATCTGCATAATTCAGTCGCTAAATATTTGCACCAACAATGAATATTCTACAGTGTATATATTCATTTATTTACTATAGCATTTATTTACTACCAACGAGTGTTACCATTTATGCCTACATAATATACGTGTTTCATACATACAGCTATACATTATTACATCTACAAAGTAGTAAAGAAAATATACTATCACAGTTGTTCAGTGAATGATTAAAAGAACTGTATTAAACTTTTATTAATTAAAGCTACCTAGTGGAAGCAGACAAATTAAATTACAAGGAAAACCCGAAAAAAAAAAATGACTAGCACAATTGACGTTAGCAAGAATGAACATCTTCCACACAATTGCGAAGACAAAGATTTCCGCACAGTGCTGACACATACCTGTATATTGCCCACGATAGGTACAAGTGTACAAGTCAGTGTATATTGTTAATACTGTATATAGTGTATATATATTTTATATATAAAATAAAATATGGGGCTATATAATATCATTTTTAATAATATCTGTGCAATATAAATCTTAAAAAAGGGTCCCAAGGGATTTAACCAGCAATTATGCAGCCTCGGACACCGAAAAGTGTAGACAAATAAAGAAGAACAAACTATAGAAAATCAATTACAAAAAATAAAAATAAATACAGTAAGATCGCATAACAAACAAATACCATATAAACTCCTTCTATAAGTGAAACAAAAAGCAAATTGTTGTTCTCCACGAGCCAGTGGCAAGGCACATCATCACTTTCCTCGACCGCAACATGACCGTATTAGCGATGTCAGGACTGCAGTGACTTCAATATTACTGCAATTATGTAGCAACAAACGATTGCATCATGTTACAGTTGCTTCAGTTATGCAACTACAAACTATATGTAACAATTACAATACAATTATGTAACAGTTCATACAATGTTACAGTTATGTATTACTTCGATATTACTACAATACTACTACAGTGTTACTAGAATTATGTTACACTTGCTACAATTATGTAACTACAAACGATATGTAACAATTACAATACAATAATAAACAATTCATATAATGTTACAATTATGTATTACTACAATGTTACTACAATATTACTGCAGTGTTACTAGAACCATGTTACACTTGCTACAGTTATGTAACTACAAACGATATGTAACAATTACAATGCAATTATGTACAATATGATTACTGAGTAACAATTCATACAACGTTTGTACAATTCTGTATTACTACGATGTTATTACAATGTTAATACAATTATTTTACAGTTGCTACAGTTACTATAATTCAAATATCTAAAATAAAAATACAATTAGGTAACAATATATACAATGTTGCTACAATTCTGTATCACTAGAATGATCACACAAGTTAGATGAAATATTAGACATTACTAAAGGGATAACTCCATATGTAATGTAATGACCTAACAGTATTACCATTGCACAATTTTATGCATATGTTATACATACACATCGTACAATATGTCATACAGTAACCAATTCAACCATATTGTGTTTGTTCTTTTATGTATACAAGTTGTTTAAAATGTAATATTACTGGATCATTGCAATATTAACATGAATATTATATTTATGCAATATTATAATCAATGTTATGCATTAATAGATCAGCATATGTCAGTGATGATTGCTGCCAGAGGACCACCAGTTGGAGTGACCAAGCGATGTCAGGACTCCATAGTATAATAATACAAATCATAATAGATAGCATGATGGATAGATAGATAAATAGATAGATAGAGCACCAGACAAGGTGTGGGAATGGGAAATGAGCTTGCAACTCTTAAGTGAAGGAATGCTGGATGTGCACCGGAAGCTGTACATTCACACAGACATACAGTGTTCTAGAAGCTTCACAACAGTATAGCCCATGTGACACGACCCCTGCTAAACGAGAACGTAGGAATCAGAGCTCAGAAAAGGGCTGACCATAGAACCGGCAGGTAGTGGAAAGATCAAATAAGAAGAGGGGTCCGACTAGACTTAATTAGTATATTAAGTCCCTGTGTAATACATATGTTGCTCAACTTACTTTCTTTGAAGATAATAAATCAAGTTCAACTCCCTGTATTCATCTTTCACTCCTCCTGCTCTTCAATTACCAAAATAACTTTAACCAAAACTCAAGACTTAAATATTACAAGACTAAAGAGTTACATGTATATAAATGGTGGCTACGAAGTTTCTACATCTATCTATCTATCTATTTATCTACCTATCTATATATCTATCTGTCTATCTATCCATCTCTCTATCTCTCTATCTATCTTTATATTATATATATAAATATATATCTATATCTATATCTATATCTATCTATCTATCTATCTATCTATCTATCTATCTATCTATCTATCTATCTATCTATATATATATATATATATATATATATACGTGAAGGGCCAGTCGGTATTGCCAGGCCAAAAAGGGGAACACTCTAATCTTATTTGTTCTAGTTCAGTCTTTCATTCAACCCCAGAAAGACCATGTACACCTCTTATGCTTTTGAAGAGGGATTAAAACAGGTCCAGGAAGTTTCTTTTTCAGCTTTCGCAGACCATCTATCTATCTATTGCCAGATGCCTTAATCCCTTAAAGGGTGGCCACAAACATATCGCCTCCATTTCGCCCTGTCCCCCGCCATTTAACTACCCTGCTCCCAGCTCACATCCTCCTCCCTCATATACCACTCCATTCCATCCCTCCATCTCATCCTTGGCCTTCCCTTCCCTTTCCACCCCTACACCTCTCGCACATACACTCCCCTCATCAATTTCTCACTCTCCTTCTTCTTCACATGGCCAAACCACCTCAGTGTGTTTCTCCAAACTCTTCCTATCACATCCACATCCATACCACAACGTTCCTTCACTTCCTTATTTGTCAGTCTGCCTCTCCATGTGATTCCACATGCTCCTCTCAAATAACTTATTTACACCGCTCTCACTCTTGACTTCTGCCCCACCAACAAGGTCCAAACTTCACTTCCATACATTAGAGTTGGTATCACAATACTGGCATTTGGTAACTTTTTCACTTCCATGCTTACTGTACTTCCCTGCTTCTAATCACAGCTTTCAAGGAACCAGCAATCTTTCCTCCTTGTTTTTCCTTTTCAAACACTTCACCCTCAAAATTTCCATCCTTAATCATCACACTACCCAAGTATTTAAAACACTCATATTTTTTCATCTCCTCATCCAACCTCCCTGTACATTCACCGACTTCATTTCCCTCAAAGATCACAACTTTACTCTTCCCTACATTCACCTTTAGATTCCGTTTCTTACACACTCTCCCAGACTCAACCACCAAGCCCTGCAGCTCTTCTTCGTCATCATTTAACAACACAGTATCATCCACTAACAACAGTACAGGGACTTTCCAAACACTGCCCTCTCTCATTGGAGTCGCTCGAACATCCACTGCCGTACCTTGTATCTGTTTTATAATCCCATCCATATACAGATTGAACAACCATGGAGACATGACATCGCTGTTTCAGTCCAAGCTTTTAACAGAGAATTTCACTCAGTTAACTATCAACACGCACTGCAGCCTTAGCTCATACATACTCTTCACGGCATTCAACAACTTCCATCTACATTCTTAATACTTTCCACAATCCTTGTCTATCCACCTTGTTATGTGGTTTCTCCAAATCCATGAACGCTGCATACAACTTCTATCCCTTCTCTATAAATTTTTCCACTAAAGAGATAAGAATGAATATCTGATCTATAGAACCTTTTCCTTTCCTGTAACCTCCCTATTCTTCTCTAACTAATACCTTTGTTGCTTCCTTAACTCTGTCAATAAGTATCCTACCATATAATTTTCCCATTACACTAAGAAGACAAATGCCCCTGTTATTACCACACACTTCTTTTTCCCCTTTTCCTTTGTACAGGAGAACAATCATACCTGCCTTCCTTCCTCCCAGGTCAATCTGCACATATTCCACATCCATTTTACTACTATCTCTCCCCTATGCTTCAGCAATTCGCCACACACTCCATCAATTCCTGGGGCTTTCCCCATTTTGATTTTCTTCATTGCTTCCAGAACTTCCATCGTACCGATTTCTTCCTCTCTTCTCAAACCCTTCCTTCTCCCAGCCATTCCCCAGCCACATATACTTGCATTACTTATATTCTCTGTATTCAACATTTCCTTAAAGTGTTCTCGCCATCTGCTCGCTTTTTCTCCACTAGTTTTCTGCCATTTTTATCTTTCACTCCCTGACTAACTTCTTTGACACCCTGTCTAACTCTCTTTACCTCTTTCTAGAACATTATCTGACATTTTCTTACGATTTCCGAGCACATTCCTTCCAAATTCCTCATCCACTCTCTTCTTACTCTCTTTTGCTAATTTTTTCACCTCTCTCTTCCTCTCTACATACAACTCTATTTTCTGTCTGTCAACTTCTTCCACACCCCTGTTTCTCATCTGCTCACGATATGCTTTCTTCTTTTCTGCCACAGCCTGTCTCACATCTTCAATCCACCATGCTATTCCCTGCATCCCCTTTCGTCTTCTCTTCACCCCATACACCATCTCGCCTACTGCGCATTTTTTTTTTTTTTTTTTTTTTTTTTTTAATATCTTGCACACACCTTCCACGTTCCCCATTTGCTCCAGTCCATATTTACCCAATTGCTCCTCCACTTCTCTATTATAATCTGCCTTTTATCCATCCTCTTGCAACCTTTCTACCCTCCTTGTATGGACTACTTCCTCATGTCGTCCTCTTCTTCTATTTCTCCATTTCATTTGGACCCTGATTCTCACCACCACCAAGTGATGGTCAGAAAGTCCACTACCCCAATCTCTATATGCTCTTGCATCCATTACACACCTCATCCTATCATCCATACACACATATGCAATTATTGCCTTCCCTTCTTTCATTTCACCACCCACCCTTCTCATCACTTGCGATGTATACCTAGGGATCATTTTGTGCCTCAAGAAGGTACTGGCTATCACCAACCCCCTCTCAGCACAAATGTCCACTAAAACACTGCCATTCTCATCCATCTCGGCAGGCACACCCCACTCACCAACTACTCCATCCGCCTTCACATTCCCTACTTTTCCATTCATATCTCCAATCAAAAACACTCTCTCATTCCTTTCAAACTTTTCCATGCACGCCTCAACATTTTTTTCAGAACTCCTCTCCCACTCTGCTTGCATGATCTTGGATTGTCACATACAAGGACACAATCGCCCACATTTGTAGTCCAACTTTCAACCTTACCCACACAATCCTTGAGCCAACTGATCCATACTCTCTTATATTCCCCTTCCATCTGTTATTCACAACAATACACACTCCTTCTTTGCCCTCTCATTCTCACCTAATTAGGTGCATATACCCCATCCATACTCCCATTTTCTCATCCCTTTACCTCACCATTTAGTTTCAGTTAATCCACATACATCCACATTTTCACCCTCAAGCACCTGGACAATCTCTCCCTCTTTCACCTCATCATTTGCACCTCTTACATTCCATGTTGCAATTCGTACCAAGTCCTTTGTTTGGTCCTTAGTCGTCACCTGTTGGTCAGCCCTGGTCCTGGTCCGAGACTAATGCACATCATTTGGGTGCACTTGTGTACTATTACTGGTGATCTCAAATGACCTCGGAGGTCAACCTCACATCGCCTATGTCCGAACTGGAGGTCATTTAAATCTCCATGCCAAAAATTGGGCTACTGGGTCAAGTCGTTGCGTATATTACCGATGGTCTCAAATGGCCTCCGACCAGTAACCTCAAATGACCTCAGAGGTCAACCTCACATAGCCTATGTCCGAACTGGAGGGAATGTGAGTCTCCGTGCCAAGAATTGGGCTGCAGGGGTACCCGGCGTTGCCCGGGCCAAAAAGGTGAACACTTTACCGGTGACCTCAAAATACCCAGATCTGAATTTTGACCCCCTATTAAAACCATCGGTGGTTCACCCTGATACAGAATATATATGGGTCTGAGGGTCTCTGGCCCTTGCTTTGGGCATGATTGAAGGACACAAACAACGGGGTTCATATATATACAGTACATATACAGTCTCTCTCTCTCTCTCTCTCTCTCTCTCTCTCTCTCTCTCTCTATATATATATATATATATATATATATATATATATATATATATATATAAGGAGAGAGAGAGAGAGAGAGAGAGAGAGAGAGAGAGAGAGAGAGAGAGAGACTATAGTTAATATATATAAACCTGCCAAGTTTAACACAGGTTCGCCACTTGATTACTAAGCCCTGATTGGATGAAGCCTGATGATTGCCACGCACAGTTTATAACACTCATTTTGCTGTTGATGTATATGCCATTATCGTAAATTAAGCAGTAACTCATTTTCATTGAACAGGCTGACACTACTCATCCCCCTCAGAGAGAGAGAGAGAGAGAGAGAGAGAGAGCGAGAGAGAATCTGTGGGTTGTATTACGTTGGAAGTGCAGTAGAGAACGGCACTGAGGCTCTCCCAGATAAAAATAGAGACTAACAGTCAGAACGGGTGATAATAGACGATTAATCAGCAGTCAGGGAAATACACCTATTTGTCATTTGAACCTTTGCCCCTTTTATATCTACATTTCATATAATCTCCTGCAATCTCTCTCTCTCTCTCTCTCTCTCTCTCTCTCTCTCTCTCTCTCTCTCTCTCTCTTTCCCTGACCCCTTGATTTATGACAATATTTTTTCACAGTAGATGCAGTTATGTACCCAGCAGTCATCATGCAATGTAAGAATTAATGGAAACAGAAATGATCAGTTCAGGATGGTGTTTAAAGTAATAAAACTTTAATCATAGGTGACAAAAATTATCAATAATGCTAATATTTTCTCACTAAGTACCATAGTCCTTTTCCAAAAGAAGAAAAAAAAAACAGTTGGAATCATTTTATTTTCTTGTTAAATATACATTAAGCATGCACATATAAAGTTTGGTAGTTGATTTAGTACATTATACCGGTTCTGAGGAAGCAGAAGAATCGGTCTGCGTACTGACATAGTCCAGGGGCTTATGTAAGTTTGTGTGCGCTGAACACCGAAAGTTGCCAAAATATATTTTTGTGATATGTGTGTGACATGAAGTAGAAATATATATTTTGGAAATCTTCACCTGGTATGGCTCCAGAAGGTAACAGGACTTCTAAAATTGCCACCAAAAGAAGAAACTGTCTGTAACATATATTTTGTTATTAAAATAATATTTGTGCCAAAGCCTATTTTTAAAAGATCAAAACCCATTAAGACTAAATGCACGTTAAAATGGCATAGGAAATGCGGGAAATCCAAGATGGCCACCACAACATTCCCTGAAGATATCAAAATCTACATTATCAAAGATGTATATGGGCCAGAACAGTGATTATTTTGTTTATAAAGTGTATTTTAGGCCAAGAAAAAAGTGTATGGTATTGGTAAAAATTAAAGGCTTACTAGGTGTACTGAAATTTAGAATGTATGTTATAGAAAATAATAAAATGTAAATATTTCACGTTTTGTATTTTATTTGTAGAACATGCAATGAAACAGTTTCATGTACTGAGACAAGTAACACTGCAAAAACAATCAAAAGAATTTTTTTAAAATAAATACCTGTATGTCATGATTAGGCATAATCACAATAACCTGACAACATTTAAGTCTTACAGATGATATATCTCTCAATCATTCATTTATCTTTGGAAGAGGTTCATCGCCATATTCAGCTATTTTCCCGACGTAATCAAAGACCCAATTATAAGATTCTGAAGTTGGGTTCTTAAATACTGAAACAGTTTTGTCTCCCTGACATAAAACACTGTGTGTAGTTAGTGTCTAAACCTGATTTCTTCAGAGGTGTATGGTGTGCCATTGTGATCATAAATAGTGATATTATTTAATATCTATTTCAATGGATTAATCTAAATTGTGTTCCCTCAAGATTGTTTTCTAGTTTATAGTTTCTGTCACAAGGAAGCATTCTAATCTACATTCTATGTATAAGAAAGCAAAACAGTCACTGAACAAATACATATTAATAATATAAGTATTATTGGTCTGTTAGCAAATTATTGATGCATTGAGAAAAATCTACACACCCTTCAAAATAACTGTATCCCCATACTTTAGTTTTAGTTTAATGTTTTCTCTTCCAAGTCAGGCCCCAATAAATATCTCATGGATCATCATTTATAGGTCCATCCATCCATTCATCATCCAATCCTACGTTCAGCAATGAGCAACGTAGAAGCCTGGGGCTTGGCAAGCTGGTCCTAACATTTAAGATGAGAGTTACCAGCCTCACTCATCCCTGAGTGGCATTATGTGAGCAAGAAACCCCAACCACCCCTTGGATATAAACCTTCACTGGCACAATTCGATTGGAGCGATCATTTATAAGCAATAAAGATATATAAAAAAGTACAAAAAAAATGAATTTTTAAATATGCTGCTTTTGAACTTACAACTATTTTGAACTGCATAACTGTATAGACACTAATGAGATCTACATTACACTTGAATGCAGTTTACACTGAGCAAATAAGTGTTTATCAATAGTTACCTTTAGTTATCAATTGTAACAAACATTTTGAAAAAAAAAATGCAGTTGGAGTAGGGATGGGAGGACCAAAATAACAAAGAAAGGAGACGGGATGGGCATTGATACCATTGCACACACATCATGTGGTACAACATGCCCTGAGACACAACCCTACTATTTAATTTCCTGTTGTTAGTTAAAATTTCCTCCTAATAGCTTCTTCTTAGGAGAAAATTGAACAGTTTGTCCCCTACCGAACGCAGTAACATTGAGAAGACTTTTGTTTACCACTTTCGTTTTTTTTTAATTGTATACATACCCTAACCCTTGTGTCAACAGATTTAAGAATATGGCATGGAATTAAGCTTGCACTGTAATACTGGTTGATGAACATTTTCTCCAGAGATGTATAGCAGGATTTTATTTCTCATTTTTCCTAAACGTGCCCATTACCACCAGTGCCATTGCACTATAAAAAGAGGGGAGTAGTTCCGGGCCTCAAGGCATGTATATATATATATATATATATATATATATATATATATATATATATATATATATATATATATATATATATATATATATATATATATATATATATATATCCACTGACTATGTAGTGCTGCTCTCGGGTGTCTGCCCTTTCCGCTCCTCCATCCTTCTTTCCATCCATCCTCTTCTGTCTTTCTTTCCTTCATTCTTGCCTCTACCTTCTGCCTGTGGGTGACTCTACAATGAGTGACAAGCCAAATGGTTTCCTGTACACCAGGAAACCATTTACTACGCTGGGTGGTAACCATATAACCAAATTTTGGCTCCTGGTGGTTTAGTGGGTAATAAAGGTGCTTCAATCGGATTGAGCCGGTGAAGGTTTATATCCAAGGGATGGTTTGGGTTTATTGCTCAAGTAATGCCACTCAGGGATGAGTGAGGCTGGTCACTCATCTTAAATGCCAGGACCAACTTTCCTAGCCCCGAGCTCCTACGCTCCTCATTGGGCAACGTAGAATTAGATGATGGATATATATATATATATATATATATATATATATATATATATATATATATATATATATATATATATATATATATATATATATATATATATATTATATACAGTATATGTATATATACATCTATCTATCTATCTCCCTATCTATCTATCTATCTATACACACACACACACACACACACACACACACACACACACACACACAATGGTATCAGTGCCGATCCCCTTTTGTTTCCTTGATTTTTGGTCCTCTCATCCCTACTCCCGCTTCATTTTTTTTCAAACATTTTCACTTGGAGGCGGTGGCAGAATCGGTAGAGAGCAGGCCCGCAGTTCTAATGGACGCAGGTTCGAATCTCGACTGGGGAGGGGAACAGTTTAAGGATTTGAATGGCTTAAAAAGAAGACTTTTCTGAACTACCGTATGACCCGCCAACATGTCATAAAAGTACCCCTGCTAATACCAGTACACCAGTCCTGTATGAGACTTCCCTAGCATGTATTCAATATGGACGGTGGGTGTTAGCGCCGAATTAGTGACATGTGGAGATGTAGGAGGACTACTAGGACTTGGGAATAAGCACTGAAGCCTTTGCCTAGAGTCGGACACGTAAAAAAATAATAATAATCAAATATTTATTTATGGAGTGGTGAAATAATTTTTTTTTTCAATATTTTAGTTAATTAATAGTAAATTATTAGTAAGTACACACACACACACACACACACACACACACACACACACATCTATCTATCTATCTATCTATCTATTTATTTATCTATCTATCTCTATCTATCTATGTATCTATCTATCTATCTATCTATATATACTCACACACACACACACACACACACACACACACACACACACACATATATATATATATATATATATATATATATATATATATATATATATATATATATATATATACTGTATATACAGAGAGAAAGAAAGAATCATCTATGAAAATGTTTTAAATTAATGCTAGCATTCTTGATGTACTGTACCCTACATCTGCAGCAATGAAAAGCATCACCGATTTTCAGCTGTATTGTACTGTGAGGGTAAATAACCATGGCTACTTTGTACCGTGAGGGTAAATAATTATGGCTACTTATTATATACCGTACTGTACTTATGGCCACCCCGACCTCCTCAGCTACCCGGCCTCAAAGTTTTTTTTTTTCCCCCTGGTATTCTTGGTCATCCAGTCATGTTGGCAACATCGGATCAAGCGCCTTCAGAAAAGCCTCATTGCACCTTCTTCATCCCCCCAAGCAAATTAAGGTGCTGTACTAAGTTAACGTTAGGTTAAGCCTAAGTTGGTTGGATATAGGTTGGTTTGATGTCAAAACACGGCTTTTCTGATGATTTTATGGCTTGATTGCTTAACTGCCTCATCTATTCCTGAGCGAGGTCGCACTGTTGCCGAGCCATTTCACGTTGAACTCGCTCCGACGCTGCCAATATGACTGAATGACAGTCGTCAGGAAGAAAAAAATGCGCACCCCGGCCACCGCCCTTTGGAGGGTGTGAGTGGGGGGTCATTGTTTTGGAGCTTCTTGTACATCTTCAGTGATGAAAAATGTAACCCTCCACACTCAACATATGCGGCTGTGCATTACTTGTAAACAGAACTGCGTATGTGTATACCTACAGACATGGCGCACTTGACCTATGTACATTGGGTAAATCTAGCTGCGTGCTTGATGGCAGTTATGGTGTCTTTACTCAGTGCTTAGCCACTGCACAACCCTTGGCCATAGCAAGTCTTATGGTGGGTTTCTTATAGGTTGTACATAAGTAGTATAGTTTCTCAGATTAAGTGAACTAAGAAACCGTGAAGATAAAGACTGAAAAAATTGTGCAGATTTTCAAAATTTTAACTTCCCATAAGTCGCGTGAGTAGGGAGCAATTGACTTCATTTTTTACATTCAAACACGAAATTACATGGCCAATATGAACACCAGCCCAAAATTTGCTAATCATTTTTCTTAGCTGTGATTTGGACCTTCTGTTTCCTTCTCATCCCTATTAATAGCATTACCTTGCTGTTAATTTGTCATACAAGAGAAGTCTACTGACTTGAGCATCCAAAAATCTACGAATTTGAACATCCAAAAATCTACTGACCTGGGCATCCAAATATTCAAGGATATTCAGTTTCATACATCATTGTTAATGGCAGAAGAATAAGTTATTTACTTTGTCGAATTACAAAGCACTTAGTCACTGCATTACCCCCGGTGATAGCGAGTCTTATGGTGCGTTTCTTATACAAAGTACATGTGCAGTTTTTCAAAGCAAACAAGCTAAGAAACTGAGAAGAAGATGGACACAATTATGTGTTTTTCAAGGTTTAACCTGCCATAACTACCGTGTTTATGGCTCAGTTGACTTCATTTTTTGCATATAAACAACACATTATGTGGCCAATATGAGTATCAACTCAAAATTGGAAAATTTTTTTTCTTAACTGTGACTTTGACTTGCTGTTTCTGCTGTTTCCTGCCCATTCATACTAACAACACTACCGTGCTATTATTAAGTCCTTTTGTAACTAACAGCAAGACAGGAACAGACTGTTAAAATTATTTGAGATGCTTCATATCCTTATTAGCATTAAAAAATTACATAAATATGCCAATTTTAAGGTTTAATTTCAAATACAGTTAGTATTCATGCTAACTATACGAAAATGTGGTGTCAGCCTCTGTATTTGGTACAGTCAAAAAACATGTAGCCAACGATATCAGAATTATTACTTCATTATATTATAAGAAGAAGAAGAAGACCTTCAACATTTCTCTTTCCTTATGAGAAGGTACCCATAGATAACGAATGAGAGTAATTCTAATTGTTAAAACACTGAAAAATTCCCAACAAGCATTTACATTACCCTTACATGATAGAGAAATGGTATATGTTGGACGCTTTTATACACCACTTTTTATGACACAAGCCCCTTCACTAATATATATATATGGGGGTAGGGTTTTTTTTTCAAGAATACTCCCACAGTATTCCTGCTTGTCGTAAAAGGCGACTAAAAGGGTTGGCGGAGGGTTAGTGCCCCTCCCCGGAAAACAACTAACTAAAAAAACAAACAACAAGCCTCGGACAAGGACTGACCAAACGATGACGACCAAGGACCGGACAAAGGACATGGTTATTGGAACCTGGAATGTAAGGGGAGCGAATGATGAGGTGAAAGAGAGAGAGATTGTCCAGGTGCTTGAGGGTGCGAAAGTGGATGTATGTGGAATAACTGAAACAAAATGGAGAGGAGAAAGTGTGAGAGAATGGGAGTATGGATGGGGTATATATGCAGGAGTAGGTGAGAATGAGAGGGCAAAGGAAGGAGTATGTATAGTTGTGAGTAAAAGATGGAAGAAGAGCATAAGACAGTATGGATCAGTTGGGTCAAGGACTGTGTGGGTAAAGTTGAAAGTTGGAATACAAATGTGGGCGATTGTGTGTGTGTGTATGCGCCAACGCAAGATCGTGCTAGAAGAGTGAGAGAAGAGTTCTGGACAAATGTAGAAGTGTGCATGGATAATTTTGGAAGGAATGAGAGTCTTTTTGATTGGTGATATGAATGGTAATGTTGGGAATGTGAAGGTGGATGGAATAGTTGGTGCGTGCGGTGTGCCTGCTGAGATAGATGAGAATGGGAGTGCGTTAGTGGACATTTGTGCTGGGAGGGGGTTGGTGATAGCCAATACCCTCTTCAGGCATAAAATGATCCACAGGTATACATGGCGAGTGATGAGAAGGGTGGGTGGTGAACTGAATGAAAGGAAGACAATGATTGATTATGTGTGTGTGGATGAAACGATGCGAAGATGTGTAATGGATGCAAGAGTTTATAGAGGTTGGGGGAGTGGACTTTCTGACCACTACTTGGTGGTGGCCAGAATTAGAATTCAAGTAAGATGGAGGAATAGAAGAAAGGAAAGACAAGAGGAAGGAGTAGTTGCAAGGAGAGTGGAAAGGTTACAAGAGGATGAGAAGAAGGCAGAATATAAGAAAGAAGTGGAGGAACGATTGGGCAAATATGAATTGGAGCAGATGGGAGACGTGGAAGGTGTGTGTAGGATATTTACAGAAGAAATATGTGCAGCATGTGATGTGGTGTGTGGAAGGAAGAGAAGATGGAGGGGGGTGCAAGGAACAGCGTTGTGGAATGAAGAGGTGAAACAGGCTGTGGCACAAAAGAAGAAAGCATACAATGAATGGATGAGAAATAGGGGCGTGGAAGAAGTTAAGAGGCGGAAGAGAGAGTTATATGTAGAAAGAAAGAGAGAGGTGAAAAGATTAGTAAGAGAGAGTAAGAAGAGAGTGGATGAGGAATTTGGAAGGAATTTGAGTGTAAAGTGGAGGGACTGTAAGAAAATGTTCTGGAAAGAGGTGAAAAGAGTAAGACAGGGTGGAAGTGAAGTTAGCAGGGGAGTGAAAGATAAAAATGGTAGATTACTAGTGGAGAAGGGAGAAAAAGTGAGCAGATGGAGAGAACACTTTAAGGAATTGTTGAACGTAGAGGATGGAAGTAATGTGAGTATAAGTGGCTGGGGAATGGCTGGGAGAAGGAGGGAGGTGAGAAGACAGAAAGAAATCAGTAAGATAGAAGTTGTGGAAGCAATGAAGAAAGTTAATTCGGGGAAAGCCCCAGGAATTGATGGAGTGTGTGGTGAAATGCTGAAGCATGGGGGAGAGATAGTAGTAGAATGGATGTGGAAGATGTGCAGATTGGCCTGGGAGGAAGGTAGAGTCCCGGAGGATTGGAAGTCAGGTATAATTATTCCCTTGTACAAAGGAAAAGGGGAAAAAAAAGTGTGTGGTAATCATAGGGGCATTTGTCTTCTTAGTATAATAGGAAAAGTGTATGGTAGGATACTTATTGACAGAGTTAGAGAAAGAACAGAGAAATTAGTTGGAGAAGAACAGGGAGGCTTTAGGAAGGGAAGAGGTTGTGTAGATCAGATATTCATTCTTAGATCTTTAGTGGAAAAGTTTCTAGAGACGGGAAAGAAGTTGTATGCGGCTTTCATGGATTTGGAGAAAGCATATGACAGGGTGGATAGACAAGGATTGTGGAAAGTGTTAAGAATATATGGAGTAGATGGGAAGTTGTTGAATGCTGTGAAGAGTATGTACGATGGTGCGAAGGCTGCAGTGCGTGTGGATGGTGAACTAAGTGAAATTTTCTCTTTGAAAGTTGGGTTGAAACAGGGATGTATCATGTCTCTATGGTTGTTCAATCTGTACATGGATGGGGTAATAAAAGAGGTACAAGATAGGGTAGTGGATTTTGGAGTGGCCCTGGTGAGAGAGGATAGTGTTTGGAAACTCCCTGTACTGTTGTTTGCAGATGATACTGTGTTGTTGAGTGAAGACGAAGGGGAGCTGCAAGGCTTGGTGGATGAGTTTGGGAGAGTGTGTAAGAAACGGAATCTAAAGGTGAATGTAGGGAAGAGTAAAGTGATGGTCTTTGAGAGAGGTGAAGTCAGTGAATGTACAGCGAGTTTGGATGGTGAGGAATTGGAAAATGTGAGTATGTTTAAGTACTTGGGTAGTGTGATAAGTAAGGATGGAGGTTTGGAGGGTGAAGTGCTTGAAAGGGTACAGCAGGGAAGAAAGGTTGCTGGTTCTTTGAAAGCAGTGATAAGAAACAGGGAAGTGAGCATGGAAGTGAAAAAGTTACTACATGACAGTATTGTGATACCAACTCTAACGTACGGAAGTGAAGCTTGGACGTTGTTGGAAGGACACAAGTCAAGAGTGAGAGCAGTGGAAATGAGTTATTTAAGAGGAGCCTGTGGAGTCACATGGAGAGACAGGCTGACGAATGAGGATATATAGGAGCGTTGTGGTGTGAGTGTGGATGTGATAGGAAGCGTTATGAGGAACACACTGAGGTGGTTTGGCCATGTGGAGAGGATGGAGGGTGAAAGACTGACAAAGAGAGTGTATGTGAATGAGGTGGAGGGGGTAAGAGGGAGGGGGAGGCCGAGGATGAGATGGAGGGATGGGGTGGATAGGTATATGAGAGAGGGGGGTGTGAGTTGGGAGCAGGACAGTGAAATGGCGGGGGACAGGGTGACTTGGAGGCGATTTGTTTGTGGCCACCCCGTACGGGATTGAGGCGTATGGCAATAGATAGATAGATAGATAGTTTCTTTCAGGATATATATATATATATATATATATATATATATATATATATATATATATATATGTGTGTGTGTGTGTGTGTGTGTGTGTGTGTGCTAATATCTACGAAAAAACGAAACACGAAATATTCTGATCTCTTTCGTGTATTCACATCTTCAGGGAGAGCAAAGTGAAGGAGTTGAGTATACCTGTCATATTTGTACCGAAAGAAGGAGAAAGTCCGAAGGGAGTTTACTAAGTGACTGACAAATACTGTATCAGTGTTCTAAACCTAAACCTTTATTTCTAGTTAATTAAATAAAGAATGTAATTAAATAACATTACATACATCAGAGATAATTCTCTCTATATATACTTACTGATAACAATGAATTATATACAGTACGTTAAGTACAACGGAGGAGTGATGTAGCATTAAGTTCTTAAAGGATTATTAGGGTGTGGGGAGGGGAGTACCGAGCATGGGCCCATTGATCTACTCACACTGTATTTCTCTCTCTCTCTCTCTCTCTCTCTCTCTCTCATATATACATATATATATATATATATATATATATATTTATATATATATATATATATATATATATATATATATATATATATATATATACATATACAGTATACACAGTATATTTGCCAGTTCACCAAAGACAGAGTCATGCTTAATAGACAATTGGACATATAAATAATGTCATTAACCATTGCATATGTATTATAGCTACATGAACACTTATTCATGTAAAAAAAAAATAATTATTAAATAAATACATACCTTTTCATATAAATGTATAGGAACACAGCTACATACGTACAGTACAATGATGATCACATACAAGTACAGCAGAATTATGAACTGACAAACATTATTAAGCAAAATAAGGGAAACACTAGAACATATGTACTGTATGTGTACAGTATGTTAGTGATACAGCCTACCACTATCCAAGGTTCTCGTGAAAATGGTTGGTTTATTTGGGATGGACCAAAAAGTTATCCCAAAATCTCCACACTTTCATGTATTAATACTCTCACCAAGATTCAGTTTTTGTGCACTATGGAAATAGTGCCTATATTACATGAATTTTTCATTCCACCCTAATATCCATCCGCTGTTTTGGAGGTACAGTTCATGTCACTTCGGGTCCTCGGTCAAAGTCACCATTTTTTTTTTTTTTTTTGTCTTAACCTCACTTGATCTAACCTAACCTAATTCAACCTAACATAGCTTAACCTAACCTATTGTAACCAAACCAACAACATAAAGATGAATTGGTTTAGTGGCTGATTTGCCAGTGTAAATAAACCCAACCTACCCTTACTACTCTTAGAATCCAATAAGTTACTTCAGCGGCATTTGGGGTCATAAAGGAATGACAAAGTTATTAAACTAAATCATCGTCATAATATCAACATTATTTTGTTAATGGAAGTTTTCTTAGACTTTGTCCCAAACGTCCAACGGAGACGATTTTGATTGGAAACATTTGCTCTATGATGTAAGGATAAAGAGGAATCGTTCTTTAGCATCTAAGAAGAGAGAGTACCCACTGTAGGCTGGTTGGTCCATGTTAGGCAGCTGCTACGCAGACATAGATAACCAAAAATATTACTAGTATAAGCATGACCTTGCGCACCAATACATTATTGTTGGTTCAGGAAACTGAACCAAGCTCGGAGGAGAAACATGTCTGTCAGCCGTTCGAAGCACGAGGCACGGTGCAGTGTGATAAGGTTGGATCTGGTGCCAGGGGAACTTGAAATGAGATTGGTCAGAAAAACGAGACATTACTGTGATTAAGGTCTGTATGATCTCTCAATCCACATAACTATCTCTGCCCCCCCCCCCTCTGTCTGTTTGTCTGTCTGTCTGTCTGTCTGTCTGTCTCTCTCTCTCTCTCTCTCTCTCTCTCTCTCACACACACACACACACACACACACACACACACACACACACACACACACACACACACACACACACACACACATCTATCACCACTACCATACCCACGTCACGCTCACCTATTCATCTAAAAAACTTATCTCTGCTTTTTATTCCCCAAGCAGAGAAGTTAATTAGCCTCTCAGTTTGCCTTTTTTATTTGTGTGTGTGTGTGTGTGTGTGTGTGTGTGTGTGTGTGTGTGTGTGTGTGTGTGTGTGTGTGTGTGTGTGTGTGTGTGTGTGTGTGTGTGTGTGTGTGTGTGTGTGTGTGTGTGTGTGTGTGTGTGTGTGTGTGTGTGTGTGTGTGTATGGTTGTCTGTTTGTCTCAGCTGGCGTCTCTGTCTGCCTCAGTCTGTTACATTCTCTGTAACAACAAATTTAAGAATATGACAGGGTCATGCTGAACATTTTCAGGAAAGTTACAGTTGACCCCAAAATTTCATTATGTCAGTTGGCAACAGTACTACGAAAATTCTCGCATTCCCTACTTAAGAGAAAACAGGCGGTTCAGGGCAAACTAAGTAATGACTGGGATGGAGTTTCTCATAATGCTTACATCAGACTATGGAGCAATGTAGTTAGGCGGGATAGGATACTTTATATCACCTCTTGCTTAGCGATTCATTTAGCATATTTTGCACTAACATTCTTTTGTATGGTATGTGTGTCGTTTCAGTAGCAATATAATTTGCATTAATATCTTGCAAGTGGAGAGTGAAGTTTAATGTGCAGAATATATCGCTAATGATGAGACTGTATGAATTTTCCAAAGCTGCAATGAATATGGCCCACACTACAAATTGCTTGACTGAGATACCCTGTATATGGTTTCTTTTTGGTGGTGGTGGGGGGGAGGTCCTAAGTCTCCCTCTTCCTTCTGCTGCAGTCAAACTCTTGATGTCGAACTATGTCATTTTTTTTAGTTTATTCTTTGTGCTGCCAGACGAAATCATTTAACTAAAAGAGGTCTCTAGTATATATGGAATTTATCAGTTATGAATATAGCTTTTTCAGCTCAAAAGTCTATCGAAGGCTGAGTCAGATGATTAGAATTTGGTATGAACAAGGTCAAAGTATCTCCCTCTGTCGGTGGGGGTTAAGACTCTTTTCTGTTTCCTGAGTATCAGTTGATTAAGCTTCTTGCAAATTATTTGTTTTTCCTCAGCTTTGTTGGCGTTCTTTCCTTTCCATATAATTTTCATTCTTCTTCTTTTGTCTACCGTTTATTCCCTTCATTTTAAAATCTGTCTTTACTCCGTTTCTTCCCTTCCTCTATTCCTTCTGTGTATGATTAATTCCTTCTTCTCCCCTCCCCCCGTTATTTTTGTCTGCCCTAATCTAATCCACAAATTTCCAGAACTCAATCTTCCCCTGTCCGCCTAGTCTCATCTTCTCTCTCTCTCTCTCTCTCTCTCTCTCTCTCTCTCTCTCTCACTCTCTCTCTCTTTCTCTCTCTCTCTCTCTCTCTCTTTCTCTCTCTCTCTCTCTCTCTCTCTCTCTCTCTCTCTCTCTCTCTCTCACTGTTCGATCACTCGCCCTTTCACTTCCCTCCTCTCTTCTTCTATCCCCTCTCTCTTCTCCTATACCTTCTCCGCCTCTCCCATCCCCTCCACTCTCCTCTCCCTCTCCCGTTCCTATTCATGTATATCCTAGTTCCTTTCCTTTACCTCTCACCTACACCTTTCCATTCCTTCTCTTCCTTACATCTCACCTCCTCCAACCCAACTTCCCACCTCTTCGAACCCAACTTCCCACTTATTCCACCATTAACTTATCACTAATATCACCCCCAACTCCCCCTCCCTTTTTTTTTCATCCCTCTCCATCCATACCAATTCTCCCTCTCTTCTCCACTCCTCTCCCCACCTACCTGCTACCCTCTCCATTTCCCATCTTACCTCCTTTCTCATGCCCCTCATCACTCACTACGTCACTATTCCCTTGGCTATTTTTACGACTATTCAGCTCTCCTCTTCCCTCCCCTTTCCTCTTTCCTTTTCATTCTCAAATCCTCCACCCCTGGCTTTCCTTCCCCACTCCTCGTCACTCCCTACACAGAATCGATAGCATAGCCCCAGGGATAGGTCTTCAAAGGATCACCGCCAGAATGAGATTACCTCTTTGCCCTCTATATTGACCTTTTTACCCCCACGTTCCTCTGCTTTCTGTTTTTCACTCATTCCCCCTTTTATCCTCTTTCCACTCTGCCTTTTTTTGTCATTCGTATTAAGTTGCACCTAAATTTTATTCGTCACAGTATTGCTCCTGCTCCATTCCTTTTTTACTCTTTTTTCTTCCTAGTCTCTCTTTTATGCTCTTATTTTGTTCTGTTTTTTCTAAGTTAAGTAACTTCTCTTAAATTTTATCCCTGCCTCAGTATTACCCCATCTTCCTCTCTTTATATTGCTTGTGTCTCTTATCCCCCATTTTCTATTTTCTCATTTTTTCGTATCACCCCTTTTTTCCCTCCTTCCAGTATTTTTCTTTTTCTCCCATGATAAATTGCATCAAGTTTATACTGTCTATTTTATCCCTGTCTAAGTATCACCCCGTTCTTGTTTTTTTGTCTTCCCTTTTGTCCTCGTACATTATATAATTCTCTATCATTTGTACCATCTCATATTCTTCCGAGTTACAGTGTTACACACTCGCCTTTTCCTTTGACTCATTTACTTCTTTCTCTCCCTTTTAACCTCCTCTCCATTTTTTATTTTTCAGTCATGTTTTAAGCTTCTTACATGCTACGCCTGTTTCATTATTGTCTTAGTTTTTGCTTTTCCTTTCTTGTACCTATCCATTTTTCATATATTATTGAAGCGAGATCAACTGATTTGTTGTCGTACCTCATCTTATCGTTCTCATTTTACGCGTGACCGCTTTACTGAGTTTCGTCTAAGCCTTTTTTATTTCAAAACTATTCATGGTTTTATTCTTTGTCCCCATTATCTAAAACCCTCATACTGTTCAAATCCATCAACATTTCTTATCCTCATTTTTTTCTTTTCTTTTTCTTTTGCTTTCATTAAATTTGTTATCACACTTTCCCTAATCCTCTTTTTTTGTTTTTTTTTATCTTCATTGGTTACATTTCTAATAAATTATTATCCTCTTAAGAAGAGGTCTTTTACAGATTGTGATAAAATCGTCTGAATGTAACAAGAACAAGCGCAGAGATTCAGAATGTGTGGGTCGTCTAACTTTACCTAAAATGAAATTCTTTCCTTTGTGTTGAGGAAAAATATTTTATATTTTTCATATTTTATTTTTTTTCTTAAACCTTCATTTCTCAGTGTCACTCTTTATCTGGTTCAGGAAACATTGTATAATAGTAAATTTTTTTCTTCAGTGTGTGCTTATGACTTTGATCAGTTCCTCAAATGTAGGTCAGTCGTGTTAACGGAACAGAATCCTTCGTCTCCTGCATTATTATTATTATTATTATTATTATTTGCGTGTACTATGGTCTTCATTTTTTTAACCTCTTCACTAATATAATATACATATTATATTGTGATGATGCAAGAATAAATAAAAGGCGTTCTGTACTTGAGCGATTAATATTTTTATAGTACTCTTACGAACGAGATATCTTCCACAACGAGAAAAAAAATCGATATGAATAAGAACAAAATAAATTGTCATACTGAAGGGGTTATACATAACTATAGGATGTCGCTTGAAGTGTTTCAGTTTTCTGAGCTTTTAACTGTATTAATCTTCGCTCACCATCCACTCACTCAATGTAGTGCTGCTCTCGGGTGTCTGCCCTGTCCTCTCCTCCATCCTCCTTTCCTTCCATCTTCTGTCTTTCTTTCCTTCATTCTTTCCTCGTCTTTCTGCCTCCGGGTGACTTTACACTTCCTCTTCTTTCATTCCTTCATTCTTTCCTCTTCCTTCTGCCCGTGGGTGACTCTACACTGAGTGTCATGCCAAATGGTTTCCTGTACACCAGGAAACCATTTACTACGCTGGGAGGTAGCTATATATCCAAATTTTGGCGCCTGGTGGTTTAGTGGGTACTAAAGGTGCTCCAGTCGGATTGAGCCGGTGAAGGTTTATATCCAAGGGGTGATTGGGGTTTATTGCTCACGTAATGCCACTCAGGGATGAGTGAGGCTGGTCACTCTCATTTTAAATGTTAGGACCAACTGCCTAGCCCCGGGCTCCTACGCTCCTCATGGGGCAACGTAGGATTGGATGATGGATGGATGGATGGATTTCTTAAGTTATTATTTTCTTTGTGATCTTTTATCATCTTTGTTTTGCTTTCTTTGAGCTTTTAATTTTTTGTAATATCTTTTGTGTCTTTTCTCTGAGCCGTCTCTTTTCTCTACTCTCTCAGTTTTACTGTTTCATTTATGTATTTTCATCCAGTCACAAGTTTCCTTTTCCCCTATTCTATATTGTTTTTCTTTCAAATTTCCTTATATATATATATATATATATATATATATATATATATATATATATATATATATATATATATATATATATATATACTTTATATATATAAAATTGGAGCCCAGTGTCCCAAGTATTTGACAGAACTGGGATTTTTCAAGTCGTTACAAAGTAGGGAACCCCTGGGTAGGGACCTATGAGCTTCGCGACTATGAGCCGACAAGCGGAGGGTGGTATGCTTAGTACCCTCCCAGTGCATTGCCTCGCCCACCACCCGTGGGATCCAATGGGTTAATCTCTGGCAAACCTATCAGTCTCTTTAACCCATTGGAGCCCAGTGTCCCAAGTACTGGACAGAACTAGGATTTTTCAAGTCGTTATAAAGTAGGGAACCCCTGGGTAGGGACCTTTAAGCTCGCGACTATGAGCCGACAAGCGGAGGGCGGTTCGATTAGTACCCTCCCAGTGCAATGCCTCGCCCACCACCCCTGGAATCCAATGGGTTAAATGTGGGCATGGTGGCTCAGTGTTAGAGCGTCGAACTTGGGAGCAAAAAAGGTAGCGCTCTCCTGTCACCCAGCTTGTTGTAGCAGCTGTGGCTCAGTGGATTAGAGTGCTCTGACCGAAGGGTCGGCGGAGGTTCAAATCCACCCAAGGGTCATTGGTAGACCTCAGGAAGGGCATCAAGTCATAAAGTGCTACTCGCACCAAATCTTAAGTCTTTTACCTATTTAATTTTTTTTAATCCATTTATATTCTGAAATTTTCTTTCCTTCAGAATTGCAGAGTTTATTATTTCTATTTATCGTTCGTAACTTTACCCGATACCCTCTGTCTCACCAACATTTTCTCTCCCTCCCATCTTTTCCTCCGTCCCTCTCTTCCTCCATCCCTATCGTCCTCTGCTCCTCTCTTCTTCCCTCTTTTTCTTCCTCTCGCCATTTCTTTACCAGCTCCTGATTCCTTCTTTTCTCATCCATTTTTTTTTTATCTCTCTTTCCCTCTTTCCTCTCTCTATCCCCTCCCTCCCCCCTCTTCACTATCTTGTCTCTCCCTCCCTCCAGTGATCTTCCCATTTTCTATCTTCTCTCCCTGCTTCCCTCCCTCCCCTCCCCCCCCCTCTTCTCTTCTCTCCTCTCCTCTCTTCCCCCTCCTCCTAACACCACTCTCTCACTCTCTCATTAACTCGGCCACTCCTCTCCTCACTTTCTCCCTAACTCCCACACTCTTCCTTCCCATATTTCAATCGTCTCCCTATTTTTATCATCCTTCGTTCCCTTTCCCTTTCCCCATTCCTCCCCTCCATTCAGCTGGAGGAATTTTGTGGACGCGCGCCCAGCAGCAGAAAGAGGTACTGTTTTCCAGGAGGTGGACTATGTGATATCACAGAAGCCTGCGATGAGGTCACAAAAGACTCAAATGATAAAATTCTATGCGTCATCCATGTTGGTACAAATGATCTGAAGCGCAATAGATCGGAGGAATTGCTAGCAAAGTACCATGAAATGATCAAACGATTCAAAACTAAGTCCGCTAATGTGATAATATCTGGTATACTCCCAAGGATCAAGGCAGAGAATAGTTTTTATGATAAGGCCATCAGCACAAATAACCGACTCAAATCTATCTGCACGCAAGAGGGAGTCGACTTTGTCAATCTGTGGGACCAGTTTTATGAGCAACATACTCTATTCCAGAAAGATGGTCTCCATTTAAACTCGTAGGTGCTGCACGGCTAGTTAGACTTTTACATGATAAAGTTGCCCTCTTCAAATAAAAAAACACGGAACGTCCAGGAGCAGTAACCTCAACGTAAATACCCGCAGAGTCGCATCACCAACTGTTTGGGATGGAATTAAAGTCTTCTGTGTTAACGCACGTAGTCTACGTAACAAGTTTGAGGATTTAGAATCTCTTATTTACCTAGAAAATTATGACATTGTTGGCATCACAGAGTCCTGGATTAACACATCTGACCGTGACTTTCTAGCGGAATACTCATTAACGGGGTACAATATTTTCAGCTGTGAGTGACCACATCGAGCTGGTGGTGGTGTTTTACACTATGTGAAAACTAGTCTCCACCCCCTTGTGCTATCCAAACCCAGTATTGCCAATATAGTTGCTAGTTATGTTCAGCTAAGTATTAATTCACACAAAATAAATATATGACTCCTCTATCATCCTCCAGCACAGTCAACTGAGACAGATGAAAAACTTTATGATCAAATTGCGGAAATTTGTTGAGAAGGGGATAACGTAATTTTTTGAGACTTTAACCTACCGGTAACAAAGTGGGGCGAACCGCTAACAGCACACTCAAGACAAGAGCTTTACACGAATCTTCAAGAAAGCGCTCTTTCCCAACACGTAGAATACCCAATGAGAGGAAACAATATCCTAGACATCATCTTGACTAAAAATGATAACTTAGTCAACAGCGTTGAAATAGGACCTGAGTTTAGTTCCAGTGATCACCGAATTATACAGTTTAATATTACTACTGAAAAAGTAAAAAAAAGGGAGAGCAAAGAAAACGTCCCAGACTATCGTAGAGCTGATTTCAGCAGGCTCAGAGCGCAACTTGCGACTGCAGATTGGAATCAAATGTCTGAAACCGATGACATATACCAAGCATGGGAAATATTCACCACAAAATTTAACGAAGCGGTAAAGTCATGTGTGCCACTACGTAACAGGCGTCTAGCTGGTAATAGTAAACCAAAGTGGTGATCCAGTGAAATCAAAAGTAACTTAATAGCCAAAAAACAGGCATACCATAAATATAAAACTACACAAAATAATGATGATAAATTACAGTGTGAAAATCTACGCCGCATATCAAAAAGACTTATTAAACAAAGCAAAAGAGCACTGGAGATCCACACTGCTAATAAGTGCAAATCAAATCCTAAAGAATTTTACAGTTACATTAGAAAGAAAAACGTTATAACTACATCAATAGGTCCTCTTGAAACGAACAATGGCAAACACACAGAAAATGAGGTCGAAATGACAAACATTCTTAACGATTACTTTGCGTCTGTTTTTACAGTTGAAAACACCACCAGAAACCTACTGCTACCCACAAACCAAGCAAACAGCACAGTCCTTAGTAACTATGCTATCCATAATAACGATATCCTTTCAGCCATAAATAGTATGACCATAAACAAAACCCCTGGCCCAGATAAAATATCACCGAGAATTCTCAAAGAAGCAAAAAATTAGTTACTGCTGCCACTCTCTGTGTTATTCACTAAATTTTTAAGCACGTTCCATGCGAATGGAAACCAGCAAATGTAACACCTATTTTCAAAAAAGGAAATGAGTCGCACCCAGGAAACTACAGATCAATCAGCTTAACATCAATAGTGTGCAAGTTAATGGAGAAAATCATAAGAGATAAAATAGTTAATTATCTAGAAGAAAATAATATAAAAACTCGCAGCATGGATTCAGACATCGTCGTTCATCCTTAACTAACTTACTGGACTTTTTCCATGATGTTTACAAATCATACGATGACTCAAGAGCAGTAGATATAATTTACCTCGACTTTCAGAAAGCATTTGACACTCTTCCTCACAAGCATCCCATGAGCAAAATAGAAGCACACGGAATAAAAGGAAATACACAGAAATGGTTACAAGATTGGCTTTCAGACCAAAAACAGCAAGTTGTGATAAATGGAGGGGAATCCAAATGGCGTAATGTGATCAGCGGTGTTCCCCAAGGCTCAGTACTTGGACCGATACTTTTTATTATCTATATAAATGATATTGATGAGGGTCTAAATTGCAAAGTATCCAAATTTGCAGATGATACTAAAATAACCAGTAAAGTAACTTCACAACTACAGTGGCATGAGTTACAAAATGGCCTTAATACTTTAGCAAGCTAAGCAGAAAAATGGCAAATGAAATTGAACACAGAAAAATGTAAAGTACTTCATATCTGAAGTAACAACGTCCATGCAAATTACAAAATGAACACTATCCAGTTTTCAAGTACAGACAATGAAAAGGATCTTGGTGTGATAATATCAAATGACCTAAAACCAAGTATGCAGTGCACCAAGGCGGTTCAAATTGCAAACAAGCTGGTGGGTTTTATTGAAAGAACGTTCGAGTTTAAATTGGAAAAAGTCATACTTGTCTTGTACAACTCGCTAGTGCGCCCCCATCTTGAGTATTGCGTGCAATTCTGGTCTCCGTACTACAGAAAGGACATTGAAAAATTACAGAAAATTCATTGAAGAATCACAAAAATGATACCACGACTTAGAAATAAAACATATGAGGAACACTTTGAAGAACTTAAATTATTTATCCTAACGAAGCGCATGTTAAGAGGGGACCTTATTGACGTTTTCAAAATCATGAAGGGATATGACAACTTAGACATGAATGAATAATTTGATATAGACTGGTCGAATCAAACCAAAAGTAATGGCTGCAAAATTATGGGAAAGCGTTTCCAATCCCATGAAGCAAAATACTTCTTTAACAGAGTTGTAAATATCTGGAACAGATTACCCTCAGATACCATAAACAGTATCTCAATAGAGACATTCAAAAACAAAATGGACAACTTTTTGCACGAGAATCCTCAGCTGACTCTTCTTCTGTCCGAATAACTTGCTTTTATAGCTACGTGTAAGTTCATTCCCCTTTTGTCTACAAGACACCCTGTAAACAACGTACCCGTACATAGTGTCGCGTCATGTCATTATACATTTTTCAATTTATTCAATCCAAATAAAGTAACATAAGCACAGATTAGGATCTGCACAGATAACCCTGAGTTAACGGTCACTACTCTTACTTTCGACCTGTGATGGGCTGTGGATCTCTGAGGGTTCCTGTTAGTCAAGTGACCACCATCAGGATTTTTTTAATGTACCAGGGGTCACTGCTTCAGGAGGAAACTTGTGTACTTGTCCCACATCGGAGAGTTCCTTGTCTCAGTGGAGTGAACGGAGCTAGGGCCTGATTGACTGCTGCCTACCTTGAAAGCGCCAGGCAAGGCTTCCTCACCACCCCTAAACATCCATACTGAGCAGTCCCCTCGTGTCTACAGGACACCCTGTAAACTTAACATAGCGTCACATCATGTCATTATACATTTTTCAATTTACCAATGCAAATGAGGTAATATGCAGTAAGCACAGATTAGGATATGCACAGATAGCCCTGAATTAATGGTCACTACCCTTAATTTCCCTGTGATGGGCTGTGGATCACTGAGGGTCCCTGTTACTCAAGTGACCACCATTGGGATTTTTCTAATATACAAGGGGTCACTGCTTCAGGATGAAACTTGTGTACTTGTCCCACATAGGAGAGTTCCTTGTCTCAGTGGAGTGAATGGAGCTAGGACCTGATTGACTGCTGCCTACCTTAAAAGCACCAGGCAAGGCTGCCACACCACCCCGAAACATCCACACTACACAGTGTGTAGTTTCCACGTTATGTCCACAGACTTCCCATTAACTCAATGTACCGGTTTATAATGTCATGCCGTAACTATTAGTTTATTTGATTACTTTCTCTTTCAGGTTACTCAATCGGGTAGCTTATAGACAAAGTATTACAGAATGTGACTTTTCCTTTCCAGTATTTCCTATGAAATTTCCATGTCAGTTTTTCCATGCTGCATGGTGGTTTTTCTCACTTTTTCGTGGAGGGTTTGGTGGTGGGGGGAGCCTTCTTGCTTTACTATCCTTATCCTTCAGCATGTAGAGTTATATCTTGTAGTCACAGTTTTCTCTGTAACAAGCAGCCTCGAAAGGACCATAAGGTCTGTTGCTGTTTGCTTTCCTATGTAATCCTATGTGATATTGTAACCCCCATCTCTGCTTCTCTCTCTCTCTCTCTCTCTCTCTGTACCTATCTCTCTCTCTCTCTCTCTCTCTCTCTCTCTCTCTCTCTGTGTGTGTGTGTGTATATATATATATATATATATATATATATATATATATATATATATATATATAAATATATATATATATACATATATATACAGAGAGAGAGAGAGACAGACAGACAGACAGACAGACAGACAGACAGACAGAGATACTGTATATCTGCGTGTGTGTGTAGATAGATAGATAAATAGATAGATAAAAATCATCAATATCATTTGCCATTGCAAATCCACTGCTGAACAAAGTGTAGAATGAGTCTCCACCAGATTATGGGCATTGAGATTTGTAGGCCTATAGATATACCATCAGGAACCCAGGTAATTGAAAACCTCCCACTATTATTGGCTACATTATTGGATGAGGACCGTGTTATACTCTAAGAGTCTAGTTGATCTCTGTCTCTCCTAATTTCGTTGGGAGAGAAGTACGTGTACGTTCATTTACCACCACGTTACGCTGGGTTAAGGAATTCTCCGATTTCTACACATATAACAGATTTGTCAGTTTCTTCTTCCTTAGTCTGCATACTAGTGACAGGAAACTGTCAGAGCTGGTGACCGACTTCAAGCAACTACCTAGATCATCAAAACACAGCACCACACATCCATTCTTATCCTATGCATTTTACATTTTTCTCCCCTCAGTAAACATGATGTCTCCCGACATGTTATTAAAAGTAGATGTTAACAATAGACAAAGAAAGTATTATAACATCACTGATACTATAAGCGGATAGTGAGAAAATTATATGTCTTATGGCAACAAAAACAGCATATTTGTTAAAAGGGAGATATTTAGCTAAATTTATGTGGACACACGAAAATGATAATTATACCAGTTAAGATATTGACGGACTGAGAAAGTAATTATAAACTGGGTAATAAGAAGTTTATTGAAAATATAAAAATCATATTATGATGGTTATATGGTAAGGAATTATACTGATAAATGTTGTGGTGATTGATAACGAAATTACATTAAGATGATAGCTGGTAATTCAGGATTTACAAAGGCTTCGTGAGAGAATAAGAACTCGCAATAACTTAATAATGTTCACATAATTAATTGGATGGTCACAGATCTTCACATAAATCAGCACTGCATAAGTACAGGAGCAGTTGATGATGGTGTACTTGATGATTGCCCCTGGGTAGTGGGTAGTGAGCTGTTATGTTTTCACTCACATTTTCTGAACTTCAGGATCAGGTTGTGATTTTTTCACGTCACTTCCAGATTATAAAAATTTCACTTTTTTGTGTGTTTCTATCTTAATTTCTTTGGGTCTTTTTTGCCATACAATTAACACAGCAGTGAACAAAAACCAAAATGATAAAGAATCCTACTAGGGTGAATGCAATGGGAGGATATACAAAATGAGGGCTCAGAAAAAGAGGGATGAAGGAAATGAGATATCTGAACATGCGCAAAATCAGAAATATTTAAGTAATCAATCATGTCTATCTGAGGAGAGGTAATGCAGTACATCCATTTTCAAAGGGCAAATAGAAGAGATATTTGTCGATGCAAAGATTTCAAAGATATGTGAACGAAAACCATAGTGTTAGAGTGTTGTGTATGTAGAGAGAGAATTCGACTTCACGCAGCAGTAGTCTGGGGCAACGTAAATACCAGAAGCTTTGAGTGACTTGACAGGGATGTTTGGACAGGTAACACTAACAATTGAGTGTGTACAAAAATATAAATAGTGTATATGGTCCCGCTCCTTCTGGCACCTTGTCAGAAACTCTTCTAACAACTTTACCTCTTCATCCTTCCCTCCTCTTCTCTATTCTGATCGCTCTGTAGCTATTTCTTCTACTGAAAAAGCAGATCTCTTCGCTCAGACTTTCTGCTCCAGTTCCACCTTAGACGATTCCAGTGCTATTCCTCCATCATTTCCCCCCCTCTGACTTCCTTATGCGTGACATTAAGATCTCTTCAGCTGATGTATTTTCTGCCATCACTAGCCCCAGCACTAACAAGGCATATGGGCCTGATGGAGTCCCTCCTGTTGTTCTCAAAAACTGTGTTTCTGTGCTTACACCCTGCCTAGGTAAACTCTTTCGCCTCTGTCTGTCAACTACAGTAGTACTTTTTTTTCTTGCTGGAAGTTTGCTCTCATTCAGCCAGTCCGAAAGAGGAGCGACCATTCCCAACCCTCTAACTATCGTCCAATTGCTTTAACGTCCTGTGTCTCAAAAATTTCGAGTCTATTCTTAACAGAAAAATTTTAAAGCATCTTTCCTATCACAACCTTCTTTCTGATCGTCAGTATGGGTTCCGTCAGGGACGCTCCACTGACGATCTTCTCACCTACCTTTCAGACTCCTGGTCATCCTCCTTTCGGGAATTTGGTGGAAGATTTGCTATTGCACTTGACATCTCAAAGGCTTTCGATCGAGTCTGGCATAAATCTTTAATATCCAAACTGCCCTCTTACGATTTCTATCCTTCTTCCTGTGCCTTCATCTATAGCTTCCTTTCTGGTCGTTCTATAGCCGCTGTTGTAGACGGCCATCGTTCATCTCCTAGATCTATCAACAGCGGTTTTCCTCAGGGCTCTGTCCTATCACCAACTCTCTTCCTATTATTCATCAATGACCTTCCAAGCTGTACATCTAAACCTATCCTCTCGTATGCTGATGATTCCACTCTTCACCCTTCCATTCGGTTCCCGCAACGTCCATCTCAGAAGTTACTTCAACAAACAAGGGATGAGTATTTGGCACACATAACGTCTGACTTGGCTCGTAAAAATAATCTTGTTGTTTTTAATGCATCAAAGACTCAGTTCTTACACCTATCAACTCAACAAAATCTTCCACTGGAGTACCCCCTAATGTTTAATAATATCCAGCTCAATCCAGCATCATCCTTGAACATGAATGGTGTTTCATTCACTCGGAACGTATCTTGGAAAGATCATATTGCATCTCTTGTAAAATCTGCTTTCAAGAGATTAGATGTGCTATGCTGACTCCGTACCTTTTTTACCCCTGCACAGTTGTTGACTTTATACACGGGCTTTATTCACCCCTGTGTAGAGTACAGCTTTCATGTGTGGGGAGGCTTCCCACATGCAACTCTTCTCAATAGGGTGGAATCAAAGGCTTTTCGTCTCATTAACTCTCCTTCTCTTACTGACACCCTTCAACGTCTGTCTATTCGCCGCCCTGTTGCATCTTTATCTCTCTTCTATCGCTACTTCAATGGTCGTTCCTTTGAATTGTCTGTTTGCATCCCTCCACCTCTACGACGGGCGCGTAGCACCCGTCTAGCAACAAATTCTCATCCCTTTTCTGTCCAACTCTCTAAAGCAAGTGTTAACCGTTACTCCCACTCCATTCATGCAACAGGTCAACTCTGGAACTGTCTCCCTCTGTCTTTCTTTCCTACTTCCTATGATCTCGAGTCTTTCAAACGCAGGGTGTCCAGGCATCTCGAAATGAATGGATCTTGAATTTGGCTCTCTTTAGTTTTTTTTTTTTTTTCTTGGAAGGAACGGTTTGCGGGCTTCTGGCTTTTGTTTCCTTCTTCCTTGCATTAAAAAAAACATAAGTACAGAAAAGGGGTATGTTGGGAACAGGTGTGAAAGAACATGCAGAAGAAATAGTCGTGAGTGAAAGGTTTCGGACCAGAGCATTCTCACAGGAAGTAGCTGTGATAAGAAACACATTAAAGAGAACTGTAGGGCAAAGACGAAGGGACTGAGCAACTGATGAACACAAGTGTAAGAGATCTGACGGAGCAGAAGCCAGGGACACATGGTCATGAGACAGAAGAAAAAAAATCAGAGTACACAGATGCAGTGTAAAGAGAGCCACTGAAAGGTAGAAGGAAGAGAATTAGTCGTTAGAGATTTAAGGTGGTAACAGAATGAACATGAATATTGACCATGAGAGCCGTGGAAAGGAGGGTAGCTTCTAGTACAGAATAGTACAGTTCTAGGCTTGAGGAAGGAAAAATATGGTCAAGACTAAAGTTAGTGTTAGTCCATTCCAAATTAAACGAAAATCTGACATTGGGATATGGTCTAGAGTAACATGGCCACTGACGGGTGAACAAAAACCTCTGCTTGTAACATCAATGACTGGAGGGAAAGAGACAGTCCTAACGGACCCAGGTTCGAATCCCGGCTGGGGCAGGGAACAGTTTAAGGATTTGAATTTCATTAAATCAGGCTTTACTGATCTACCAGAAGACCCGCCGACATGTCGTAAAAATACCCCCGCTAATACCAATACACCAGTCCTGTATGAGACAGCCCTAGCATGTATTCAATATGGACGGTGGGTGTTTGCGCCGAAGTGGTGACATGTAGTGGTGTATGGTATGTAGGAGGACTGCTGGGCCTTGATAGCAGGCTGTGAAGCCTATGCCCAGAGTCGGACACATAAAAAAAAAAAAAAAAAAAAAAAATCAAGATGAACACTGACATACATTATTTCTGTGGCAACATTAAACCTAACATTAAGTTTCTCTGAGACTCCCGAAAATCAGTTTAACTGGGTGCCCATTTCATTCATGTGTGTGACAATATTACCTTGCTATGGGGATGATGTCATCCACTAACATTACTCCTCCCCCTCCCCTCGGGGCTTTACCGATACCCCTCGATGGAGGACCTCTCCTCTATCTCCATCACTCAGAGATGGACTAGAAAGAGCTCCAGCAAGGCTGTCCACTCTCTCCATGACGTTTTACCTATAAAGTGAATCCTGATTAATGTTCAGATCGGGTATGGTCCTGACAGGTGAAGGAAGAAACACAAGAAATAGTAGGGCGAATTGCTAAGAGAAGCTTTCGTCCGTACTCATTAACAGGTAGAGTTAAGGTGATGAAGGGGTAGCAAGAGTAGGAGAAGGAGGAGATCTTCAGAGGAACAGTAGAACGTTCTGTAGAAAAAGAAAAGATGCATTACTTTCCTGATTTTCCTCCCATTTGAAGTACCTGGGAGTTACCTTAAAATCATCTACATGAACCCACTTACCCTCAGAAGACAAGTCTTTAAGCTCCTTTTTTTTTTTTTTTTTTTTTTTTTTACCATTACGAGAAACTCACTGGATGGGCCTGTAAATTTGTCAACTAATTTAGAATTGCAAGTGTGCGACCAAAATGATAATAAATCTCCAACATTAATACTAAAGGGTGAGGTAAAGCTATGCTGAAGATGTAACTTAACTGACTACCCTTTATATACTGGTGTATTTTCAGGAATCTGAGGTTTTCACCTTCACATAATCTTCCAAGTTATAGAGTGGATGAAGTTTAAAAATAGCAATGAAAAAGGCATAGATTTATTGAACCCATGTAAGACAAAAAATGGAGTGTCGCCAATGAATTTATTAATGGAGTTGTTGATAGAAACAGTAACTTTTTGTATCCACTCATCTCAACTGTGCTTTGAGAACCTAATTACCTCAAGCACTCCAGCACCTTGTCTTTCTACAAGGCCATTGGATGCAGGATGGTTGGGTATGACATTACATTTATTCATTTACTGATGTTATGCTGTTTACAAATCTCAACAAGAAGACTGTTGTTGAACTCCGTACCATTAATGGTAACAATGGTTGATGATGTAGTGAATGGACAAATAACATGATCAATGAAGGCACATGCAACACCCTCAGCAGACTTGGCTTGAAGAGCTACGAAAACACAGTAACGTGAAAAATGATCAACTGTCACAAACAAATACTCTGCACCAGGCTCAGTAATAAGCAACTGAAGGAGATCAGTAGAAATACTTTCCCCATGGACATGGTGGAAATGGATATTGTAGGAGTGGATCAGGTGATCCGGTTGACCCTTTATGATGATTACAGGGAGCAGAGGAATCACAGTGAACGTTGATGTCTTTACGCATAGTTCACCAGTAGAATGAAACATGTTCTTGTCTCTGACACCGTTCTTTTCCTGGAGTGGATGCGTGAAGTGTGTTATGGATGATGCAGAGTACTGCAGGTATCAAGTTTGAGGGAAAACGAGTTGGCGTACCTCTCTACTAGGTATGTTCCTACTCGTGAGGGCCGTCTTCCTGTACGCGATATTGTTCTCCAGCACGAGCTCATCTACTGACACTGGCAGAATAAGTAAGGTCAAAGCGTCTGCTGGCTCAATGAGGTAAACAGCCATAGATCACAGAGGGTCTGTGCACTAACAAATATGGATAACAAGCCGGTAGGTGAAGATGGCCAGCTCTAAGCAGACCAAGCTTTATCAGCTACTGGAAGTGAGTTTCAACAATAAAAGTCATTTCCATATGGAGGTACTCCAGAGCAACATTCCAACCAAGAATCATGACCCGGACTTAATAATCTTCGGATCCTCAGCATTTTGCGTGAGCATGGTCGTAATTTTAGCGCTTTTCATATTCACTGAACTTTATGACCTTTGACCCTTGACCTGGTGGCTATAGGTCATGCATGTACGAAGCACGCTTGTAGTACTTATTAACGTCAATAAGCATGCAACCTTTCATTCGATTCCATCCACCTACTTTGAAGCTACTGAACTTGAAATTCGCTGAATGGCCCACCAGAGGTACAACTTCTAGGTGGCACTGCGAGAGACTGGAAGAGAAGAGTATATGTCATTTTTGTATGGAGGTACTCTAGTGCATCATTTCAACCAAGAATCATGGCCCTGGCTTAAAAATCTTTGGAGCCATGCGAGCATTGTGGTGATTTTAGCTATTTTCACTGTTTTCACATTAGATGACATTTGACCCCTTACCTGACCAATGTAGCACACAGGTGTACAAGAAAAATTGTAGTACTAGTCATTGTCTGTAAGCAAGGAAATTTTCATTCAGTTCCATCGAGCCGCTGGGAAAATAGGGGGGCATTTTTGAAAACCGGTTCTGGTTGCTAGGGTCACTGAGGCCAATCTTTGCCGGGTGGCCACTCAAAAACTAGAGGAGAGAGGGGGAAAATGGATGATACACTTCCGATAGGGAATGACCTCGAGATTACGCCTAAAGAAGTCAGAGTTTTCCTCGCTCATTCGTATTGCTTCTACAGCACAAAACTTGAAAAGTACGAAAAAAAGCGTCTTTTCGTCAGTTGCCTAGCAACCAAAACCTTGCGGACACTACTAGGTCATAGACTGGTCATTGTGTTCAGGTTTAGTCGGAATAAGTTAATTATGAAGAGGAGGGGTGCCTGGCACATTTAAAAAAAAAAGAAAGAAAATATGACTAACAATAAGGGCAACATGGCGCTGGTCAAAAGAATGCAAGAAAGAAAGAAAGCACTACTAACAATAAGGGTAGCATGGAGCTGGCCAGCATCTGAGTTTAGCGTGGTGTGAGGAACTTTTCTTGACTTATATAATGAGACTGCCGAGGTCATATGTCTTAAAAGAGCAGCTATAACTACATTAAATATACCAGGCACGTACTCCAAAGTTGGGTTGAAGTCCTGGATGTTAATTGACCATCTTTTTTTTTTTTTTTTTATGTGTCCGACTCTGGGCATAGACTTCACAGCCTGCTCTCAAGGCCCAGCAGTCCTCCTACATACAATACACCTCTCTACATCATGCTAGATGCCCGGTAAGATTTCTTCCATTGGATAAATCACAAGGTGAGAAATGATCTGTTTGGATATGCAGTGGATACCTGTACTCCCTGAAATGTTTGAGAGACCAAACAACTGCTAAAGCCTCATAATTAGTAATATTATAGTTACGTTCAGCAGCACTGAGGGCACGGTTAGCATACGCCATTACACGTTTCCTTTTTGCACTACCAGCTTGCATCAATACTGTGTCTAGGCCTACACCAGATGCGTTTGTACAAACAAGAGAATGTTTCTTATATTCTAGGAATGCCAGGACTGAAGCATTAAGTCCTATCTTCAGTGTTTCAAAGGCATGAGACTTATCTTTAGTCCAAAGAATAGGCTCATTTTTCTTAAGTAATTTAGTAACCGGGGTGGCAATCTGTGCATAACCTTGAATAAATCACCTATAGTAGCCACACAGTCCAAGGAAACTCCATACATCACCATTGGTGGGTTTTGGGAAGTTAGCAACAACTTTAACTTTCTCATCTGATGTATGCATTCCCTCAGCTTCAACCATATTCCAATAAAATAAAATTTTCTTATGCAGGAAGCTGCATTTACTGCACTTAAGTTTTAGATCTGACATTTGGAGGTGATTAAAATCTTGTAATTTGGTGAAATGTTCAGCGATTGATTTACACACCACAATGATGTCATCTAGATAAGCAAAACAAAATGGCCAAACATACCACCGAACACAGAATGGATAAACCTCATGCATACTAATGAAACATTTCTAAAACCAAAGGGAAGCCTATTAAAATGACAGTGGCCAGAAGAGTTATTGAATGACGTAATGGGGTGAGAATACTCTTCCATTTCAACTTGCCAGTAGCCACTAAGCAAGTCGAGGGAAGTGAAATCACCGTTATTTTTGTCAAGTGTTTCCAGTAAATCTGTCAAGATTGGTAATGGGAACCGATCAGGTACACTGACAGAGTTCACTTTGCGGTAGTCTGAACTCACCTGCTTTCTTGAGGACTAGGAAAAGTGGATTATTCAACAGACTCGAGGAGTGTTCAGTTATGTGCTGGTTAAGCTATCCCGCACTACCTCATCAGCTTCTTTTCGCAGCCTATGGGGTAGGCCAACTCTATATGCTGGTATATAAATTTGCTGAATACCGGGAATCATTTCAGTGGTGTGCTTTATAAGATTTGTTTTCCCCATAGATTCGCCAGGTATGACCACAGGTCTGGAAAAGAATGATTAATTATAATTTATGCTCAGGACAATCTTTGGGGTCCACGTCAAAGTTTATGTCGGCTGAAGGAGTCGTAGTAGAATCTATAGAGTTTTCAGTGGTATATACATCATGTAAATCATCATCATCATCATCATCATCATCATCATCATCATCCTTAGCAGTTACACAGAATGGTATATCCTGGCATCCCTTAACAGGCGATAGATACTCCAGAAAATATTCAATATTTGTACACTTTTATGTTTTGGTGGAGGATTGATGACATTTACTGGGGAAAGATAACATCAAATTAACCTTCAACACAAAAAACAATGCTGACTAATATATTATTAAACCATTCACACAACACATCTCAGGTTAGGTTAATGCGTCCACTCCTTTCATTCCTAGAACACGAATAGAGACTTTAGTGAGTTCATGCAGCAAGAAAATTGTTCATTGTTTTGTAACTGCTCTTTTCATCTTCGTGTGTTGCAAAATGTCACTGAGATTCTTTGAGGAAGTCAAATGAAATGTACATGAGTCAACTGTATGTCTCTGCGAGAGGGAGTCTGAAATACTGCTACTAAATTATTTTCATTACTCTCTACTGATGGCTGTGAATTAGGAGTTACGAGAGAGTGTCACCGAATTAGCCTATGAAAGAAAAGGGTGTGGGTAATTCATGCCTGATGCACAGTCACTTTAGTGGGACACTACCACAAGTAGGAATCAGATTCTGAGCCATGGTACCAGGAACAATCAGAAAAACTGCAGGATGCTGGAATTTGTGACAAAACTCAACTGTGAAGAGTTTTATTAATCCAGCGAGTTGTATTTCAAGGACTACCTTGCCCATCCCATAAAAATCTGAGCCGTCAGCACTAAAGAGGCAAATGTCAGTGGCTCAAATATCCAAGCCTGTTTGATTTTTTTTATACTGACTAGGGAGGATTCGTATACTGTATTAAGTTCACCATCGACCGGGGGCCAGGAGAGGAGGAGGGGCCGGCCCCCCGAGGGGGAGGGGCAGCCCCTCTGGGGGGTGCAGCCCCTTAACCCTTCCCGCGGCTCCCCCCCCCCCGAGGGCGGCGCCCCCGGGGAGGAGAAGATTTTGGCCATATCTTGATACCCTGAAGGTTTCATGTTTATGGCTCAAGCCATTCATGAGATATAATGGTGCTAATGGTGTTAGGACTCCATACTATAATTACTATAACAGATAGATAGATAAATAGATAGATAGAAGAGCTCCAGGCAAGCCTGGGAACAGGAAATGATCTTGCAAGTGTAACTGAGGAAATGTTGACAATACACAGGAAGTAGCAAGTCAGGGGATGATATAGGTAGTGTGTCAGCAAGATAGCATACGTACAATGCCTAGTGACCATACACACACATACACACATACTCACACACAGGTTTCTAGAACATTCCAACAACAGTGTAACACACGTGACACGACCCCTGCTACACCAGAATTTAGGAAGCAGAGCTCAGGAGACTAGCTATAGAACCAACAGGTAGTGGTACGAGTGAACAAGAAGAGGGGTCCAACTAGACTTACTTAGTGTATTCAGTCTCTGTAATACATACACTTCTCAACTTAAGATTTTCTCTGAAGATAATAAATCAAGATAAACTCCCTGTATTCATCTTTAACTCCTACTACAAGAATCGAGAGTCACAATGGCGGCCGATAAAAACTAGTTGACCCTTGGCAGTCTTTTTTTTTTTTTTTTTTTTTTTTAATGGTAGGAAGAAGGAACCAAAGTCCACTGGCCTGCATTAACTGTTCCTTCCAAGAGAAAAAACAAAATACAGGAGAGAGCCAAATTCAAGATCCGATCATTTCGAGATGCCCGGACACACTGCGTTTGAAGGACTGGAGATCATAATTAGCAGGAAATACAGACAGAGGGAGACAGTTCCAGAATTAACCTGTTGCATAAATGAAGGACTGGGAGTAACGGTTAACTCTTCCATTAGAGAGTTGGACAGAAAAGGGATGAGAGTTAGTTGCTAGGCGGGTGCTAAACGCTTATCGTGGAAGTAGAGGAATGCAAACAGACAGTTCAGAGGAGCAGTGACCATTGAAGTAGCAATGGAAAAGAGATAAAGATGCATCAGTGCGGCAAAGAGACAAAGGTTGAAGGGAGCCAGTAAGAGGAGGAGAGTTAATGAGACGAAAAGCCTTTGACTCCACCCTATTGAGAACAGCTGCATGTGGGGAACCTCCCCACACATGAGAATTGTACTCTATACAGGGGCAGAAAAAAACCGTGTATAGAGTCAACAATTATTCAGGGGTAAAGAAGGAATGCAGTCGGCTTAGCACACCTAATCTCTTGGAAGCAGATTATATAAGAGATGTAATATGATTTTTTTCCAAGATAAGTCCCGAGTGAATGAAACCCCAGGCATGTTCAAGGATGGTGCAGGATGAAGCTGAATATTACATTAGTGATTACTCCTGTGGAAAATCTTGTCGGGTTGATCGGTGTAAGAACTGAGTCTTTGATGCATTAAAAACAAGATTATTTTTACCCCAGTAAAGAGATACGAGCCAAGTCAGACATTGGGTGTGCCGTAATCTCATCCCTTGTTTACTGTTGAGATGGACGTTGTGGGAACCGAATGGAAAGGTGGAGGGTGGAGTCATCAGTGTATGAGTAGATAGCGTTAGATGTACAGCTTAGAAAGTCATTGATAAATAAAAGGAAAGAGTTGGTGATAGGACAAGCCCTAAGGAACACCACTGTTGACAGATCCAGGAGAAGAACGATGGCCGTCTACAACATGAGCTATAGAATGACCAGAAAGGAAGCTATAGATGAAGGCACAGATAGAAGGATAGAAACTGTAAGGGGGCAGTTTGGAAAGTAATGATTTATTCCAGACTCGATCGAAAGCTTTTGAGATGTCAAGTGCAATGGCAAAGCTTTCGCCAAAGTCCCGAAAGGAGGATAACGAGGAATCTGAAACGTAGATGAGAAGATCGCCAGTGGAGTGTCCCTGATGGAACCTATACTGACAATCAGAAAGAAGATTGTGGTAGTAAACATACTTTCAAAATTTTCTATTAAGAATTGACTAGAAAACTTTTGAGACACAGGATGTTAAAGCAATTGGACAGTAGTTAGAGAGTTGGGAATGGTCATCCTTCTTTGGGACTATCTGAATGAGAGCAAACTTCCAGCAAGAAGAAAATGTACAAGTTGATAGACAAGGTGAAAGAGTTTACCTAGGAAGGGTGTAAGCACTGAAGCACAGTTCTTGAGGACAACAGGAGGGACTCCATCGGGCCCATATGCTCGTTAGTATTGAGGCCAGTGATGGCAGAAAATACAACAGCTGAAGAGATTTTAATGTCATGCCATGAGGAAGTCAGAGGGGCGAAGTGGAGGAGGAACAGCACCAGAACTGTCTAAGGTGGAATTGGAGGAGAAAGTCTGAGTGAAGAGATCTGCTTTATCAGTAGAAGAAATAGCTACAGAACCATCAGAGTAGAAAAGAGGAGGGAAAGATGATGTGGTAAAGTTGTTAGAGAGGTTTTTTGGCAAGGTGCCAGAAGGAATGGGATGAATTCGAGTTGGAGAGTTGAGAGCATTTAGTACGGATGAAATTATTCTTAGCAGAGCGATGAATAAACTTAGCATGATTCTGGGCAGAAACATAAAAGAGATGTGATTCGGGGGTGGGTTGGCTCTGGTACTTTTTATAGGCTCTCTCCTTGTTGAAGACAGCATTAGAACAAGCGTGCTTAAACCAAGGCTTTCTTGCATTTGTCCAAGGATATGAGAAGGGAATGTAGGCTTCCATGCCTGAGAGAATAACCTCTGTAATGCGCAATGGACACTCAGATGGCTCCCGGCCACGGAAGCAATAACCATTCCAGGGAAAATTAAAGAAGTACTGCCTTAGGGCCTCCCAATCTGCAGCTCCAAAGTGCCACAGTCGACGTTTCTTTGGGAGATCCACAGGCCACACCGGAGCAATAGGACAGGTTAAAGTAATAAGGTTGTGATCGGAGGAGCCCAACGGAGAGGAAAGATTGACAGAGCACGCAGAAGGATTAGTTGTAAGAAAGAGGTCAAGTATGTTGGAGCTCTCTCCAAGGCAGTCAGTGATATGGGTAGGGTGCTGCACAAGCTGCTGTAGGTCATTCAGGATAGAAAAGTGTAGGCTTGTTCACCAGGTGGTTCAGTGAAAGGAGAGGAGAGCCAAAGGTGGTGGTGAACATTGAAATCTCCTAAAATGGAGATTTCAGAGAAAAGAGAAATGGATAGAATGTGTTCTGTCGTAGAAGTAAGATAGTCAAAGAATTTTTTTATAATCAGTAGAATTAGGGGATAAGTAAATAGCACAGATATTTAGTAGAATGACAGGAAAGCCGAAGGCAGCGTGTAGAGAATTCAAAAGAATTGAGTTCAGGAACACGAGAGCAAGATTAGTCGTTGTGTATATATACACAACAGCTACCTTTGGCTTTGAAATGAGAATAGAGAAAGAAGGAGGATACAGAAGAGGGTTTGCTCTCAGTTGCCTCAGACAGCTGAGTCTCAGTAAGGAAAAGAAGGTGAGGTTTAGAAGAGGAGAGTTTGTGCTCAATAGAGCGAAAGTTAGAGGAAAGGCCACGAATGTTGCAGAAATGAAGAAGAAGTGAGTCAGGCAGTGGTTCGAGGCAGCTCGAGTCATCACCGGGAGAGGGGCGGAAGGTGGGGGCATTTATGGTCCCCTGCCCCCGCGGGGACTCCGAGGATTGGTATTTCAAAGCCATGATATCTTTCGGAATTTTGGAAAAGGATGTGTAGTGTGTACTGTGCAAGTAGTTTGGTGTTGATAGAGAATCTTGTATTGGAGAGGATGCTGGCCTACTCTCTGTGTTACTGAGACACTGAAAAATTCAGCAAAGGGGGATGGTCAGGAACTAGTCCCAAGGGCTGATGAAACGGGAGTTCCAGCTCTCCCTGTCATCAGCTTGCTATCCACCTTGGGAGTACTGCCCTGCTCGACTGACACTACAGTCTACCTTGGCCTTGACCCCGACTGCCCATTATCGAAGTCGTCCAATATTTTGGCGATATCTTGATATCCTGAGGATTTCATTTTGATAGCTAAAGCCGTTCATGAGATGGGAACACACACCCACACACCCACCCACCCATCCACCCACCCACCCACACACACACACACACACACACACACACACACACACACAGACGCAGTCAAAAACATTATCGTTTATCATTGGTAAAGACAGGCGATAAAGATGTAGGGACTCCTTCACTGTCACGAATCAAATTCGCGACATTTCCCTTTTGTGAATAACACGAACTATTAGTGGAAAACTCACTGTGTATCGCTCAGTTAAACGTTCTCTCTCCACTTCGGTGGTATACTTTTCAAAACATTCGTCACTGTTTCAAAAGTGACCAATTTAATGCACGTCACTAAGTGCTCTACTGAGCGATACTATTGTTTCTTTATTGTTCGCCCCTGCTTGCCTCGACCGTTAGAAAAATGCGGCCAAGTGCTCCGCTTTTATTTCCCATGACTTAGTGAGTCGAGTGTTTGTTGTGACGGAGAGAGGTCCTGTGCTCCAGAAGTGTGAGAGGAGAGGTCAGCTAGCACCCAAGCTCCACTAGTACGGTTCCCCAGTGCTCCCACCTTTGAATTGGGTGATACACAGCATTCATCGACCAGTATTTCCTTTCTGTATTTTCCTAGGTTTAAGAGCTTAGTTAAGGTGTTTTTCCTAGGCGTAAGAATTTAGCTCTCGAGTGAGTGAGTGAGTGAGTACGATCTCTAGTTGAATTCATTGATTTGAAATGTAACGTTAAATCTATTTTTGTAATCAATAAATTTAACAGTTCTTTTTCTTGAGCTTAATGTAATGTAAACTCTTGTTTCATTTCTCCATAATTAAGCTTATTTTCCATATAGCTCCTAGCTTGCATAAACGTTTGCCATTCATAACTGGTACTTAGGCCAGTCTTGTATTAAACTTAAAATCCGTTGTGCCTCCTAGGAGTTAAGCATCAGCAAGAACCTGATACTATTGTTAGTATTAGTTATTTATTGTCAGGGGTGAAGTAACTTTCTCCAGAGGCCTACAGTACTAATGAACAGCAATTGAGTGATTAGTCTCTGCTGTGCACTGTCGAGAGTGTTTATAAATTCTCGTTCTTAGAGAATCGTTGCTTGATTTAGCAAGACAATCATTGTCCCTGCTCTTTAATATTATTGAATATTATTATTATCAATTAAATAATATTTAGCATTTATTTTAAAAACCCCGTGATATTTTTAAAAACCCCGTGACAATTGGCGACCTCATTCCAGGATATTAACTCCTAGCTCTAAAGCTATGCACGAGATAGTACTCACTCGTTCATATATAGGAATTTATCATTAAAGTTTATAGGCACAAGTTTACTGGTGTTTACCGTTAATTTAGCAAGTGAATTTTTGCTTTATTAATCCACAGTGTACTTAACACTATTTAGTTCTTTATTCTCGGTAACACCAGACGATTTTATTTGCTCCTGGGTAGCCGCCGTACCCATTGTGTTAATTATTGAGTTCTCAGTTATTTGCATTTTTGCTTTAATTTTTGCCAGTTAACTAGATAAGACTGGTCACCACTAGCTTGTGTCTGTACTCTTTACTTGTGTTTATTAGTATTCGTTTGCGAAGCAGTCAGTACTCAGTTTCGTTTGCTTAGTAAATTAGCATCATGGCTAACACCATATTTTTACAGGAAGCCAAAGATATGGGTCTTACAGACCCAACCGAAATTAAAGAGTATATACTCTCACGGCATAATCAGGAGCAGCAGCGTGAGAATGATGCCCGTGAAGACCTTAAGATTCAGCGCGAATACGTGCGAGAACAGCGCGAACAACGTGAAAGAGAGCGTGCATATGAACAAGAGCAGCGTGAGAAAGAGCGCGAATACGAGCGTGAACGACATGAACGCAAGCGGGAACAACGCGAATACGAGCGGGAACAACGCGAATACGAGCGTGCCGAACGTGAGGCACGAGAAAAACATGAACTTGAAGTGCTGAAGCTCCAGCGAGATTCCTTGGCTTCAGACACGTCTGGTGCAGTTGGTCCAAGCTCCACGAGCGTTCCCCCTGCACATGTCCTGGCGACCCCACGCATCAAGCTTCCTTCATACAAGGAAAGCGAGCGAATCGAGACGTACATAGCTCGTTTTGAGGACATGGCAGACATGTATCAGCTGGATGAGGCAGCTAAGCGGCTTCAGTTTCTTAGCCTATTTGAGGGCCCTGCCCTCGATATTCTCCACAGAATTCGTGGAGACAATCTCACATATGAGATGATGAAAGTTGCACTCATTAAGGCGTATGGTCTCACAGTAGACGACGCCAAAGTTCAGTTCATGCGAGCTCGTCTCCAAGACAAGGAGACAGCTGTTCAGTTCCTTGATCGTCTCACTGCTTACTTAAATGAGTGGATGGAGAAAGACGAAACTCCTTCCATGTGTGAGGGGATAATTGACCTTATGCTGCGTACACAGCTAGAGAGGTCATGGCCTGCTGAGCTCATAGCACAGCTTAAGATCTGCCAGGTGAAAGATGCCAGCCAAATGGCAGAAAAGGCTGACACATTCTTTACTGCATACGGGTATCAAACTCGTAAGCAAAACACCTGGAACAGAAAACCTGATAAATCTGGGAAATCGTCTCAGACTGAATCCCAGCACCAAGGCCGTTCTCAGAGTAATGGCCAAGGTCCAAGCAAACCGCAGAAGGATCAGGGGCAAAATATACAGCAGCCTGCTTGGAAGCGGTACAACAAGTACCCTAACCAGCAGCAGTATCAGCCACGCAACCAACCGTCGGGACAAACTTTTTCACCACCAGCTCAAAAGAGGCAGGAAGCGAATGCAGCCTTCATTCCTCAGCGGCAGCACGGTGGTCACGTCCCTACCAGTATGGGTACTTCCCCACAGTTCACTAGTCCCACAGTGACAGTGAACCCTCCTCCACAGATGGCCAATGTTCCATCTTCCCAATGTAATTCTCAAGGCACAATGTTTGCCACATCAATTCAGCAGTTTCATGAATGACTGGCTGATACCTCCTCAGACCCTTCCACCAGCAACACTGCCTTTCTTGTTCAGCCAGGGTCTGTGGGAGGTGTTTCTGTAAATGTTCTGAGGGACAATGGTTCCTCAGGTTGCTCTGTTAAGCAGAGTTTAGTTCGGCCTGATGAGTATACAGGTCGACAGATCCAAATTAGACTTATTGATGGATCAGTGAGATTGTTCCCTGAGGCACGTATCCAGGTGGCATCTCCATTTTATACTGGTACGACACTTGCAGTTGTCATGCCAGAACCTCTATTTGACCTAATAGTAGGAAACATTCACGGAGTCAAAAATAGTTGCGCCGTAGATGTTGCTACTCAGACTTCGGCTGCTGCGGTAACACGAGCCATGGCTGAGGCTCCAGATTGTGTCACCCCAGTGATCACTGAATCGCCGCAAGATCTGATGTGTAGCCAACTTGTTGTACAAGAACAACATTCTGACCCGACACTTGCTGCCGTGCAGAACAAACAAAAGGGTCGAGTGATTAAGTATTCACGGGGAGGTCGAGCCAAGTTCCTTCACAAACAGTGATGGCTCTACCATGAGTCACGAACACCCGAGGGCGAGGTTCGACTGCAGTTTGTCGTTCCCGCCAAGTACCGCCTAGCAGTGTTACAATGGGGTCATTGCTCAGCCTCAGGAGGTCACATGGGCAAAAGGAAGACCCAGGGCCATATCCGAGCTGACTTTTTCTGGCCAGGGATGGGACGAGACATAGATAGTTTTGTCCATTCCTGCAGTGTGTGTCAAAGTAACACCACTAATCAGGGACATGTCCTTCTTGTGCCGTTTGTAACCACACCTGTAATCTCTGAGTCAGTTGAGAGACAGGGTAGTGGTGAAGTGGGTGCAGACCTGACGTCTCGCCCACTGGCCCCACAGGACACAGTATGTCCAGGGCCTGTACATACATATCATGTACCGTGAGTTAAGGGGGAAGTTTGAGAGAGAATTCCGCAGAGGCGACTCGAGGCTATGGAAGACCTGAGTTTGCACAAGGATTCTCAGCTTCCCAGTACTAATATAAGTACTGTAGGTTAAGGGGGAAGTGAGAACTCCGCAGAGGCGACTTGAGGCTATGGAAGACCCGAGTTTGCACAAGGATTCTCAGCTCCCCGATACTAATATAAGTACTGTAGGTTGAGGGGGAAGTTTGAGAGAGAATTCCGCAGAGGCGACTCGAGGCTATGGAAGACCCGAGTTTGCACAAGGATTCTCAGCTTCCCGGTACTAATATAAGTACTGTAGGTTAAGGGGGAAGTGAGAACTCCGCAGAGGCGACTTGAGGCTATGGAAGACCCGAGTTTGCACAAGGATTCTCAGTTCCCCGATACTAATATAAGTACTGTAGGTTAAGGGGGAAGTTCGAGAGAGAATTCCGCAGAGGCGACTCGAGGCTATGGAAGACCCAAGTTTGCACAAGGATTCTCAGCTCTCCGATATTAATATAAGTACTGTAGGTTAAGGCACAGGTTGAGGACCCGTGTGCAGTTCGAGGCTATGGAAGACCCGAGTTTGCACAAGGATTCTCAACTTGCCGACACTAATCGTGTGCTATAATTAATGGCGACCTCGAATGTACGTCGTAGCACTGACTGCTAGGCAGAGAGAGTAATTGTAACATAATAATATTTTTGTCTCATTGACATTTTTGATGCTCCACCTCAATTGGTTTTGCAGGTACAGCAATGGGTGTAGCAGTTTTGCTGTGCTGGCCAGCTGATCGTCTGCCGCACGCTGCCGCCTCTTTTCCTCTGCCTTCGTCGTCGCCATCTTATTATTAACTGTGTCATTTTACAAGTAGGTACAGTTACACTACAACTGTCACACCTACACCGTGTATTACATACACCACACTACACAACAATTAGTTGTCAGTGTAAATGTAGCGACTTTTCGCTCAGTTTGACCTGAGTACAGGATTTTCACCGTCGTCACGGAGTTTTTCCCTCAAGCTTGCTTCTATTAACGTAAATACGAGTTTTTTTTCGCTCACTGGCGACTGCGACTTTCTCCTGTAGCAGGATAGCACACACACCACAGTGTGAATCTTGTGTGAATGACTTAGGATGTGCACATATATATATATATATATATATATATATATATATATATATATATATATATATATATATATATCCACAAATTTTTTCCCATAAGGAAAAAATTTAATTTTGTAGGGGCGTAATGTCACGAATCAAATTCGCGACATTTCCCTTTTGTGAAAAACACGAACTATTAGTGGAAAACTCACTGTGTATCGCTCAGTTAACCATTCTCTCTCCACTTCGGTGGTATACTTTTCAAAACATTCGTCACTGTTTCAAAAGTGACCGATTTAATGCACGTCACTAAGTGCTCTACTGAGCTATACTATTGTTTCTTTATTGTTCGCCCCTGCTTGCCTCGACCGTTAGAAAAATGCGGCCTAGTGCTCCGCTTTTCTTTCCCACGACTTAGTGAGTCGAGTGTTTGTTGTGACGGAAAGAGGTCCTGTGCTCCAGAAGTGTGAGAGGAGAGGTCAGCTAGCACCCAAGCTCCACTAGTACGGTTCCCCAGTGCTCCCACCTTTGAATTGGGTGATACACAGCATTCATCGACCAGTATTTCCTTTCTGTATTTTCCTAGGTTTAAGAGCTTAGTTAAGGTGTTTTTCCTAGGCGTAAGAATTTAGCTCTCGAGTGAGTGAGTGAGTGAGTACGATCTCTAGTTGAATTCATTGATTTGAAATGTAACGTTAAATCTATTTTTGTAATCAATAAATTTAACAGTTCTTTTTCTTGAGCTTAATGTAATGTAAACTCTTGTTTCATTTCTCCATAATTAAGCTTATTTTCCATATAGCTCCTAGCTTGCATAAACGTTTGCCATTCATAACTGGTACTTAGGCCAGTCTTGTATTAAACTTAAAATCCGTTGTGCCTCCTAGGAGTTAAGCATCAGCAAGAACCTGATACTATTGTTAGTATTAGTTATTTATTGTCAGGGGTGAAGTAACTTTCTCCAGAGGCCTACAGTACTAATGAACAGCAATTGAGTGATTAGTCTCTGCTGTGCACTGTCGAGAAAGTTTATAAATTCTCGTTCTTAGAGAATCGTTGCTTGATTTAGCAAGACAATCATTGTCCCTGCTCTTTAATATTATTGAATATTATTATTATCAATTAAATAATATTTAGCATTTATTTTAAAAACTCCATGATATTTTTAAAAAACCCGTGACATTCACAATGACCTAAGATAATTACACCTAAGTAAGTCAGGGGACCAATCTGGCATATGGGGAGCTTAGAAATATGAGTCACTGTGGAGGATTCTGCTGGTCTTGGCACGGGGCTTCCCTCAGTTGTATGTTGGCGAGTGCACGGCACTCACTGGTAAACTGATGTTCAGTATTGTTGTTAAAAGCGAGCAAGCAAACGTAGGGAAGCGATGTACCGGTACTCTATGTGCAGCTGAGAAAAGAGCGGCCCGACACGACCCGGCCTGGCTCGACACGACGCAGCCATATTGTGATGGTTTTCAGAAGCTGATAACTTTTCTACTGTGTGAGACAGAGAAGAAATTCTTTCAGCAGGTAATAGATACGTTCAGTTAATTTTGTTTTTAGCTATGTACTTACTCATAAGACCAAAGAATTGGAATCCCAGCTTTCCAAGGGAATGCACCGAAGGCTTCAGTTGACATGCTCTGCTACGAAATCGATTTAAATCAGTATGAAAGTGACTTATGCGAGGTATGAGATGTTTTTCACTTTTATAATTATGCTGATTGCACGCGCACGCGCGTGCTTGCTTGCGTGCGTGCGTGCGTGTGTGTGTGTGTGTGTGTGTGTGTGTGTGTGTGTGTGTGTGTGTGTGTGTGTGTGTGTGTGTGTGTGTGTGTGTGTGTGTATGATAAAAAAAACGTGAGAAAATAAATACTGTAGCTCAATTCTTCTTCTGGTATTGTTGAACTACCTTCAAAGAAATGTTGACAGTATACACCAAGATGAAATTACAGTATGATTATAGGCGTTTACACAAATGCTAGCTCGCTTGTCACACGCTCACAAAGTACACTCCAGGGTCGTCATTTGGGGGGAGGGGACACCGAGGGGCGCTCCACCCCCAGGCTCTCTGACGGGGCCTCCAAATCAACTACAGATAATGGAAAAAATATATATAATATTAACATCGTGAAATAAAAAATAGTTTGTCTTTAGGCTCAATACGTTTTGAGTAAAAGATATCTTGTGTATGTGTGTGTGTGTGTGTGTGTGTGTGTGTGTGTGTGTGTGTGTGTTTAATAATCACAATAATTTACTAGGCATATTAAAGGATGTCAATGAAAATATGTTCCTATCCGCTGTTCAGTTAACTTCAGTATCGAGCTGCCTTTTTTATTATATTATGGCTATCATTAATACCTTTTATTCACCTTAGGAATTACGTACCTGAAGGTAGGAGTCTTAAAAGTTCTTTCAGATCAGTGGTTCCCAAAGTGGGAGTTGCTTTACTGGTTGAAGAACTTGAAGCTCAACAGGCATCATCATGCTATATAGTGGAAATATATATATATATATATATATATATATATATATATATATATATATATATATATATATATATATATATATATATATATATATATATATATATATATATATTCAGTCAGTAAAGCAACCAACAATACTGACATAGCCACTACATCATCCCCTAGTCAAGACTCAGATTATATTTCTGTCGATGAAGCAGAAGTCACATTAGCACATACTGTTGCAGTGAACCAAGATCAAAAATACACAAAAGACAGTCCATCCACATCACAAACTCCAGCGACTCAAGCAGTTGATATAGCTAAGTCCCGCTATGACAAACCCAGTCAACCAAAATTGCCAAGCTACCAAAGCAATCAGAATAATATGAAGTTTAGAAGTCCCTATTTTGATATATTTTCTTGGTTAGAATACTCAGTCTCACACGATGCGTGTTACTGCTCACCATGTAGGCACTTTGCTGGAGCATCTGTTCGTAAGGAGGAAGGATTAGGTGGGACACCGTTTATTGATTTTGGAACAAGGAAATGGAAAGATACCAGTACCCTTCTCAAACAATATCAAGTAAGTGAAAGACACATTAATAGCATGATCGCTTGGTCTAATGTCAAGGATATTCAGTCAGGGTCCACTCAGTCTGTACCATCTTCTCTATCTTCAGCTAGGCTACAAGAAATTGAGGACAACAGGGAACATGTAAAGTTACTTTTAAAAGTCACTGCATTACTGGGAAGGCAAAGCCTGGTTTTTCGTGGACATAATGAGGGTGGTGATACATTAAATTCAAGAAATTTTGTAGACATTTGTCACCTAATTACTGACTCAAATCCCTCTCTAAAACAAAAGTTAGATCGACCAGAATGAGTTTATATCAGTTGTTGGAAAACATATCAAGGACACAATTTGTGCTGAAGCACAAGCCAAGTACTTTTCAGTTATGGTTGATAAAAGGAAAGACTTGTCAAAAAAGGAACAGATGGCTATTTTTGTGCGGTACTTTAGGGAGGGTATTGTGAAGGAAGGTGTCATTGGAACCTATCACATGGAAAAGGTTGATGCTGCAAGTTTAGCTAAATTTATATATAAGGAAATAGAACAGTCTGGTTAAATTTGGTATAAGTGTGTGACTCAGTGTTATGATGGTGCTAGTGTAATGAGTGGATGCTCTAGCGGGATTCGAGCAAGACTACGGGATAAAATTCCCCAAGCAGTATACATACATTGCCATGCACACAGGCTGACTTTAGTACTGGGCGACTGCATAAAGAATACCAGTGGCCTCTCTTTATTTTTTTTCAATTATTTACACACTTTACACATTTAATAAACAGTAACACAGGGAACCAACTTTTCACAGAGGCACAGAAAGCAGAAGATCTTCAGGTTTTGACACTAGAAAGACCTGCTATAACTAGATGGTCTTACTATTATAGGTCACTATCAAAGGGTAAGCTTAGCTTTAGAAGTTTGCTATCAGTGCTTCATGCAATTTCTGAGGGTTCTTATTCAAAAGCTGCGGCAGAAGAAAATGGACTGTACAGAAAGTTAGTTTTTCAGGTTCTTAATTGATCTCCAGATTACTGAACAAGTCTTTAGAGTTACCAATAGTTTGTCAGATCAGCTTGAAGCAGAGGAAGGCGTACTATCTGAAGCTTGCTTTCTCATACAGTCAACTATTGAGGAATTCCAGGTCTTGAGAAAGGACGAAGCTTTCTCTGATATTTTTGACAAAGCTAAAGATTTTGTTTCAACATATGAGACAGATACCAACTTGGAAAATTCAAATTAGTTGAGCAGACCTAAGGCTAAGATAATTCAGAAAGTATCATCAGGACTAAAGAGCTTCTTAATGATTCAGCTCTAGGGAGAGGTCAATACTTCTATCGCCCCAAGGACTGAAATCAAAAGAACCTATTTTGATAGAATCTCTCAGCGCTTCATATTCGCTTCATACAATACATGGCCCTAAAAGACGCAGAGAGTGCAATTGATTACAGTTCCAGAGACTTTCTAGAATATGAGAAGCTTTCTATTATAGTACAGTCTTACAAAGATATATACATAGATGAAATTCTTCTAGTTTCCCAAATATCTGTTGGAAAAAGAAATTTCTAAGTAAGAGTGAGAAGCCAAAGAATCTGTTTTTATTATATGAACTCAAACCATTAGATTGTGCGTATTCAGAAATAGTGAAAATTATCAAAATTCTTCCCATCCATTCAATATCTACTGCAGGAAATGAACGACTTTTTCAGTATTTAACTTAGTCAAGACATATCTAAGAATTTCGATGAGAAGTGATCGCTTAAGTGACTTGCTACTTACGGCATCAGAAAAAAAAAATTGTCAAAAATCTTAATTTTTACACCCTGGTTGATAACTTTGCAAAGCAGAGAATACGGAGATATCCACTGTTACAGTAGTTTATTAATTTTTCATTGCAATAAATATACATAGTTTAACTTTCAATTTCCTCTAATGACTTGTTAAATTAACATACTCTTCTTAACGTGAGCTTCTTCAAAATTTAAAACCATCATTTTATTTCTCTCACCTCTTAGTGTACAGCTTACCTATTCACATTACTTTATATGGTTCATGGTATTTGGGGAGCTAGTAAGCTAAAAGCTTTCCATTTTTAATTCAGTTACATGTATACATCTTTTCATTCTCAATTTTATAGTAATTATCTTTTCATTAGGCTGTAAGAATGAAGTCAGTTTAAGTTTTCACCAATACAAATATTTTAATTACTGTTTGGTCCATTATCCAAGATCGTCAGCATATAATGCAGTGATATGTACATTAACATGCACTTTAAATTACGTATTTAACTTCACACAAAAATACTGTCAATGCCAGAATTTCCATTAGTGTGTCTTTCAGAATATATGAAGTAGATGGGAAGTTGTTGAATGCTGTGAAGAGTATGAACGATGGTGCTAAGGCTGCATGTGGATGGCGAACTGAGTGAATTTTTCTGCTTGAAGGTTAGGTTGAAACAGGGATGTGTCATGTCACCATGGTTGTACAATCTGTACATGGGTGGGGTAATAAAAGAGGTGCATGGTAGGGCAGTGGATGTTGGAGTGGCCCTGGTAAAAGAGGGTAGTGTTTGGAAATTCCCTGTACTGTTGTTTGCAGATGACACTGTGTTGTTGAGTGAAGACGAAGGGGAGCTGCAAGGCTTGGTGAATGAGTTTGGGAGAGTGTGTAAGAAACGGAATCCGAAGGTGAATGCATGGAAGAGTAAAGTGATGGTCTTTGAGAGAGGTGAAGTCAATGAATGTACAGTGAAGTTGGATGATGAGGAAATGGAAAATGTGAGTACGGTTAAGTACTTGGGGAGTGTGGTGAGTAAGGATGGAAGTTTGGAGGGTGAAGTGCTTGTAAGGGTACAACTAGGAAGAATGGTTGCTGGGTCCTTTAAATCAGTGATAAGAAACAGGGAAGTGAGTATGGAAGTGAAAAAGTTACTACATGACAGTATTGTGATATCAACTCTAACGTATGGAAGTGAAGTTTGGACGTTATTTGGAAGGACACAAGTCAAGAGTAAGTGCAGCGGAAATGAGTTATTTAAGAGGAGACTGTGGAGTCACATGGAGAGACAGGCTGACAAATGAGGATATAAAGGAGCGTTGTGGTGTGGATGTGGATTTGATAGGAAGTATTAGGAGGTACACATTGAGGTGGTTTGGCCATGTGGAGAGGATGGAGAGTGAGAGACTGACGAGAAGAAGTGTATGTGAATGAGGTGAAAGGGGGGAGAGGAAGGGGGAGGTCGAGGATGAGATGGAGGGATAGGGTGGACAGGTATATGAGAGAGGGGGGTGTGAGTTGGAAGCAGGGCAGTGAAATGGCGTGGGACAAGGAGACGTGGAGGAGATTTGTTTGTGGCCACCCCGTACGGGATTGAGGCGTATGGCAATAGATAGATAGATAGATAGTTTCTTTCAGGAAGTAAATGGTTTAACAAATAATTATATAAAGTATATATATTTGTTTACTGCTTTAATTCTCTAATTATAGCTTTGCATGTGGCTTCAAAATGCTCGCTCGCCACCTCACCAATGTGAGGAGGTGGGAGTAGGGGGGCCTCCTAAATAGCCTATGCCACCCCCCCCCAAGGAAAATTCAAATGATGCCCCTGGTGCACCCTACTGCTAAGTACTGTTCATGTAACCATGCGATCGTGAAAATGATCTACTACAACGCCTGTGTCCTCGTTTAAGTCATTTGCAACAGTGCAGTATTTGATAAGTGTTTGCAGTACTGACAAACTCTTTTAGTTCTGCTTTTAAATCTGGTACGACCACGAGAGAATCTATTTTGTGGAGCAGGTCTTGCATGTGTCATGGCTGGTTAATGTGACCTGTGTTTTGTCTGCTGAATGGAAGTGAAATGTGTGCTTCACCTTGAAACTGATAAGTAGGTGTTGAACAGGTAACTGGTTAGAGTGAACAAACCGACTGAGCAGGTATGATACCAAGTTTCTTTTGTATCTGTATAGCAAACATGGTAATGTCATTCCTAGGAGAAAACTGAATCTCTAAAGCAGTGTCTAATGCATCCTTCCTAAGATGATTTAGGAACCTGGGATAACTAAATAATGTTGCTGCGTTATTTAAAGTTAAAGTGTTTTTCCCCATATCATGTTTCACTCCACAGACTTTTTTCCAGCACCTCAAAAAGTTCAATTGTTGTCGCAGCCGATACAGCAGCTGGCTCTAACAGTGTATTTTTTTCGGGAGGAATTAACTTATCCTGCCTGATACTTTGCAAGAGTCTGTAGATGCTCATTAAATATCCCGCGTTTGTGTGGGAAAAAAAAAAATTCTATAAATCTGGCACAGTATTCATCAAAGGTAGTAAATTTCAAGAGTATAGATCTTATGACAGAACCCACTCTTGAATAACCGTCATTTAGTCTGCTTCTAAGGAAGGCAATCTAAGCACCGTCTGTTGTAAGTCCTTTGTTTGGAACTGAAGACTGTACTCTGTATATATATATATATATATATATATATATATATATATATATATATATATATATATATATATATATATATATATTCCTGGTACAGCCGTAACACAAGTGTGGGGAGTGGTAGGACGGGATACGGAAAGTGAGTCCCTATCAGAAGGTAAATAAGAAATGTGTAAAGGACTGGGGATAGAGTATGAAAAATTTACACTGGAAAAATCAACTGAAGCAACAGAGACAGGTATTTGTGACTCAGCTGACTGAAAGATATCATGGGAGTAGTCGTTCCGTTTGTTAATCATATAAGAGTTATCGCGTGAATATTGAACATCGGTGGAACCTGACTCTTTATCTTCTCCGGGCGAATGTGTATCATCTTCAGGTAAATTTGACTTTTAAAAATAAGAAAATGTCATAAAGATGAAAAGAAAACTATAGGTTTAACGAAAATCTTAAAATAAGTGAATACAAGTGAAGAGTTAATTTTCTTACCAAAATTAAAATGTTGTGTACAATAACACATGTGGTTGAGAAGGTTAGGAGAAATACACTGAGGTGGTTTGGATATGTGGAGAGAATCGAGAATGAAAGACTGACTAAGAGGGTGTATGTAGGTGAGGTGGAGGGAGGGAGAGGGAGGGGTAGACCGAGGATGATGAGTTGAGAGGTATATGAGGGAGGGAGGGGTGAGTTGGGCGGAGGGTAGTCAAATGGTGGGTGATAGAGCGACTTGGAGGCGTTTCGTCTGCGGCCACCCTTTGCGAGATTAGGGCGTCAGGCTATAGATAGATAGATAGATAGACAATAACACTTAACAATGGAAGGTCTTTAGATATAAAATATTTTCACTGGAGTCCTCGTATGAATGGATAAGGTAAAGAAAGAAATTCGTGAGTATGAGAGATGATCTGGGAAAGTCGTTCTAAGTGCAGTGTTTAAATCGTGTAAAAAATGAATGAATAAGGATTACTGGTCCGGAGAAAATATGATTTTTCATTGAATGGTTCTAACTCGCCACCAATAATACTGCATGTGATGAGAACTGTAGTGAATACAGAGAAAAGATGTTGGGTTAGTTCATCTGCTGGCTGACTCAGACATGGCGTTGCAATCTCGTTGTCAGTTGGACTGAGGCAGAGAGTGAGAGAGGGCGAGTTGCAGGTCACCGGGTAACTGGGGATTGAGACAATTTGTAGAATTCTGGTTGGCAGATAAGATGGCAAAAAGGCTTGGTAACAGATGGTAAACAGCTTCGGGGTTAAATAGCAGACAGGCTTGGTAGTAGATGGCAGACAGCTTCTGTATTAAATGGCAGACAGGTTTAGTAGAAGATGGCAGACAGCTTCAGTATTAAACGTCAGACAGGCTGAAGAGAAGGCATGTTGTTGACCTCGCTGCCACCAACATGTAGAATGGGTTTGCGCCAGATTCTGAAAGTTGAGACATCTTGGCCTATAGATAGACCATCAGAAACTCAGTTTTTTTTTTGTTTCAAAAGTTCCCGCAACGACTTTCACTTTTTTGGAAGAGGGCTGTGCTATACTCTGGGAGTCTAGTTGATCTCCATCTTTCCTAATTTTTTGGGGGGAGAGAAATAAGTGAGTATCTGTTCACTATCACTTTGTGCTGGGTCAAGGAATCCTCGGATTTGTGTACATAAAATAGTCTTAGCAGCGTTCATTTCCTTAGTCTGCATAGTTGGCGACAGAAAATTGTCAGCGCTAGTCAGTGCATTCAAGCAAGTCCCTGGATCATCAAAACATAGCACCATGCATCTTTGCCCATTTTCTGCAAAAGGCCTCCCTCAATCTTCTCCACGAATTCCTTGACCGGACAATCTCTGTCCGGTTTTGCCTGGAAACTTCTCTATCTCATCTCTCCATCTCTGTCTGGCCTTTTTCTGCCATGATTGCAGTCTCCTGGAGTCCAGTCAGTTTGCCTCTTGCTCCATCGTTTACCCCTAATTCTTGCTGCATGACCATCCCACCTCCACCTCTCTTCTTTTATAACCTCAGTAATGTCTTTTACTGTTATCTGCTCTTTCACCCAGTTTGATCTCTTCCTGCCCATCAAAGGTATTCCCAGCATTGACCTTTCCATTGCTCTTTGACGACGGATTAGTCTGTTTTCCACTGATTCTGTTGTTTTCCAGGTCTCACAATGGTACGTCATAACATGGATTATACATTCGTTATATACCTTTCGTTTCGTACATATTGACAAGCTACTTTTTATGATGTCTGTGTTTCCCGAGACCTTACCGTCAGGTTGTAAAGCATCGTTTTATTTTGTTTTCGTGGTCTTTGGTTAGTTTTAGTATCTGCCCAACGGAAATGGACTCCTCAACTTTTTGAAGAAAATTTTCATTAATATTATTTTGATGATGCTCTTCGGTGTATTTGGATTGTATTAAGTTTACTCCAGGTCATCCTTAGTTGTAGTTTGGGACACTATTTATATCATTTAACATTTCTTCCAGTGTCCCTGCTGTTTCTTAGATAAGGACAACGTCATCAGCAAATCATAAATGGTTTAAGTAATTTTCAAATTTGCTTACTTCTTTGTTTAAACATCTTAGCTTTCTGAAAATACTTTCAAGGCATGCTGTAAACTATTTTGGTGATACTGGATTTCCCTAACGCACGCCTTTCTGAATCATATTTTCTTTAGTCTTTATGTATCCATATTGTAGCAGTTCCTTCCTTGTATATGGTTTCGAGCAGTTTTACAATATTCTCGTTTACTCCTTGTCCCCACAATGAATTTACACTTGCAATGTGCTCCACCTAGTTGAAAGCATTTTTGTAATCGAGAAAACCTAAACACAGTAGTTTATTATATTCTGCAGCTTTCTCAGCTGATTCATTGTGTGTAGATGATCACTAGTCGAATACACTCTTCGGAATCCTGCCTGTTCACGAGGTTGGTTTTCCTTAGTTTGGTGTTAGTCTGCTCATAGCGAATTTTGTGATGCATTTGTAAAGAAATGATAATGAGCTAAAAGGTTGGTAGTTATTAAGATCTTTCGAGTCGCCGGTCTTGCAAAAACGAAATAACTGTTGCATTACACCATGCTTTGGGAATCTTCTTTACACATCGAGTAAATAAGTGAGTGAACCAATTTTCAACTTCTGCCCCTGCTTCCGACAGTAAATCTTCCACTGTTCCAACTTTTCATGGGGTCTTTCCTCTTTTCATAATTTTTTAGAGAAAAATATACTCCTGGTGATACCTACTTTATTTCATTTGTGTCAATTGAACAGTTATCTATTGGTACTGTTGTGTTCGATCCCTATAGATCTTTGAAACATTCCTCAACTGTCTTAACAATCTTCTCTCTGCACTTTAATTACTTCAGTTTGTTATTTTTCAGTTATATAAGTTGTTGCTTTCCTAGTGTCACTATGCTCAGGATCTGTTTCACACTTTATATTTTTTTGGTGGTGATTTAATTTGATCCATGTTTCTCTATGATTTACTTCTCTCTCTTTCTTTCTAATAAGCCCATTGAGTTCTCCTCTTTGTATCTACTTTCATCTTTCTTCTGTTAATGAACCTGACAGTTGTTTTTGAGTACATGTTGGCCTTCGTTGTATTAGTTTTCCGTACTGCCTCCGCTGACTCCCTTAACACTTTGGTTAGTCTGTCATTCAACATATTTATGTCACACTCATTATAACTCGGAACCTGAACACTTTTTTTTTTTTTTTTTTTTATTGGAAGAGACCTTTGTTTTCACTTATTATTACTGGGCATACCATATAATTGCTGATCAACTTTTTTCTTTCACTTCTGCAAAAGTCATGTGCGTTCTCAGATCGAATATTGTTCGCCACTGTGGAGTGGATGTGGAGCGGTTGCATTGAGGCAGTTGGACAAAATTCAAAATAAAGCCATTAGATTCATCAATAATCCTGCCATTACGCAAGACCTTCCTCCATTATCAGTATGTATGCATGTTGGATCTTTAGCATTATTTTACTGATATTTTTTACCTTAAGTGCTCTGACGAACTTGCTTCAATTGTGCCTCCCCTTCACATGTTCTCCCAAAATACGCGGGCAGCTGGGAACGCCCATGAACTCACACTCTCTCCCCCGCAATGCAGTACCTCTGCTTATCAAAATCAATTTATCCCCAGAACTAATACTCTCTGGAATTCACTGCCTGGGAGTTGCTTCCCACAAACATTTAATCCATTTTTTTTTTAAATCAGGTTGTTATAAATATTTTATGAATGGAGGATGCCTTTAGGCACATGGACTTTTTTTTTTTCTTTGTTTTTCCTTCCTCCATTCATTCTCTCTTAAAAAAGAGAAAATAATGATATTCTCTGTGCAACCCAATATTCTGTAGTCACTTCCTATATTTACTTTGTTTATAATATTGACATTAATTATCATGTTAATCTCATCAATTATAGTGAAATCAGTATCGTTCTTTGTTTCTCCACTTGAGCTTCCCAGGTCCATTTTGTCCCTGTTGTTTAGTGGAAGACTGTGTTCATTACTCCCATGTTATGCATTTCAGCTAAATTTGCCAGCATTCACCATTTATTTTTCTCCTACTCTGACTTTACCCATACTTAATTTTCCATTTTTCATGTTGCTTACTTTTGCATTTAAGTCTATCATGAGTATTGTATATCTGGTCTTTTCTTCTTTTATAATCTGGGAAATGTCATCACTGAAACTCCTATTTTTTCATCTGTGCCTCGGGGTATATCTTTTGCAATGTTTATTGCAATCGATCCCACTCTGTCAGACGCACTGCTGAACTGAACAATATTCTTTGCAACATTTCTAATAATTAGGAATCCTACTCTAATAGCTCTTCCATGCAACTTTCTTCCCTCTCTCTCTCTCTCTCTCTCTCTCTCTCTCTCTCTTTTATGATGATCTAGCATCATTCGCGTCGGGACTGAAAAATATCCATCCTTAATGGATTTGCCTGATTCTTCACATAATGCAGGTGGCTTAGCTTTTATTATTCCGTGGTGTAGTGGTAACGGTCCCTGACTTCAGTCTAGAGATCTCTTATTCTATTCCTGGCTTGACCGTCAAAAACTTTCCATATATGTACGCATGTGCAATGTGTGTTTCTTCAGTATATACATATACCTGTACTGTATATAAATATATATATCCCATTGGAGCCCGGTGTCCGGAATATTGGACAGAACTGGGATTTTTCAAGTCTTTATAAAGTAGGGAACCCCTGGGCAGGGACCTATGAACTTCTCGACTATGAGCCGATAGGCAGAGGGCTGTACGCTTAGTACCCACCCAGAGCCATGCCTCGTCTAGCACCCCTGTGATCCAATGGGTTAACCAATCACGTCCCGACCACTTTAGCACCTCCTACACCCCCCAGTCTCAACCATTTTTGGAAATTTTATTTTTTTTGGCTAAAACCTCCGCTTATGGTGAGAAACACCGAAAATTCATAGAGAAATCGCTCACCTGAGGTTTAAAATACTTGATACAGGTAGGAGTACCTCATTACCTTACAGGGTTTTTCTATCAGGCTGGCTGCAAAGAAAACGAGTTCTATGGGAGGATAACTATTCCACACCACTCCTAAACGGTATTTATTTATTTATTTGGTACGAATTTATATGTAGTATGAGAGTATATTGGTTTTCAAACAGTAATATAGGCATTATAAGCATTGTTTCACTCACTAACTCATCACCATTCCTGACCTTCTTTTGCCACATTACCTGATCATCATTTCTGACTGTTTCTTCCTCTAATGCTATGTAAACTTTGTCCTCCACATTTTCATCGATTGGGGAATCACTCTGGCCCTGAATGTCTTTATTGGCCAGGTCACTGGTAACAGGCGAATTGCCGAGACAATGGCGTGCGGGGGGGGGGAGGTTATGCGGTGTAAGGCATTGTCTCTGCTTGGCATCTTGTAGAGGAATAGAGGAAGGTGTCCCGTGTATACATAAGAAAAATCATGCGCGAAAATTGAAAATTGTGCAAATTAGGGTCCTTGCAATTGCAAGACGTACCAGTACGTAGACGGAACTGGCAAATGCAGAATGTTGCAACGTACCCATACGTCGATGGGACGTCTCGGGTTTGACTGGCAAACCTATCAGTCTCTTTAACCCATTGGAGCCCGGTGTCCAGAATATTGGACAGAACTGGGATTTTTCAAGTCTTTATAAAGTAGGGAACCCCCGGGCTGGGACCTATGAGCTTCGCGACTATGAGCCGATAGGCAGAGGGCGGTATGCTTAGTACCCACCCAGTGCCATGCCTCGTCCAACACCCCTGGGATCCAATGAGTTATATATATATATAAAATCAATCATTTCCTGTGGCACCCCACGGGATGCATAGGGCCTCAATGAACTCTCTTCACCAATATTTTTCTCTTGCCATCTCCTTCAGGTCCCACCAACACTCCTCTCCTGTTTCTCTTTTTATTGTCCTCAACCAGGTTTCCCTCGGCTTACCTCTACCTCTTCTTCCTCTAGCAGTCCACTCTGGCACATCCTGTATTGAACTGCCTTCTTTTCTATATATGTGCCCCAGCCACTTCCAGCGAGACAGTCTCACATATTCATCAACTGGTTCCACTCTCGTAATATCCCTTACTCTCTTTCATTTGTAACTCTGTCTTGCCGTTTTACCCCAAGAATCCTTCTCATTATTTTATTCTCAAATCCTAATACTTTCTGATCTGTTGCAATTGTACTGTACCATGACTCATGCCCATAAGTTAGAATTGGTCTAATCATGGACTTGTAAATTTTTACTTTAGTATGTACAGAAAGCATATTAATATTTCAAAGAGATTTCAACATTCCAACAGCCCGCTGAGCCAGTCTAATCTTCTCCTCAGTTTCAATGTTTAATGATCCAATAGATGATGCGATCGCTCCCAGATATTTAAAGTTTTCTACATTCTTCACCACATTATTCCAAATTACACAATCCATTTGGTTTTCCACGTTCATATTAATAATTTCAGTGTTTCCACCCACTTTTTCTCCTTCCTCCACCACACAATCAAGCACCCTCCGCATCTCGTAAATACCTCCGCAAATCAATACAGTATCATCAGCATAGTCCAAATCCATCAGCTTCTTATTTTCTTTCCTGTTACATCCTGCACCTGTTCTCCTTACAACCTTTCTCATAACATAATCCATAACCAAAACAAACAGCAATGGCGAAAGAACTCCTCTTTGAGTCATTCTTACCTAACTTCAAATGGATCACTCAAAGAACTACCCACCATTACCCTACAAAAAATGCCTTCATGCAAGCTTTTAATAATATTTACAAACTTTTCTGGTATACCATAGAATCTCTTAATTTTTCACGTGAAACACTATCAAACCCCTTTTCAAAATCCACAAAACACATACTAAGTAGCTTTGTCATCTCATTAGCTTGTTGCATTAGATGCCTTACAATAAAAATCTGATCAATACAACCTCGACCCTTGCTAAATCCTGTTTGTTCTTCTCTTAAAATTTTATCAATTACTGGCTCTATTCTGTTCAACAAGATTTTGAAAAAGACTTTTGCAACTACAGTTGTCAAAGCTATCCCCCTCCAATTGCCACACACACTTAAATCTCCCTTTTTGGTATTTTTATAATCACTCCATTTTTCCACTCTTCTGGAATTCCACCATTATCCAAAGCCACATTAATAAGTTTCAAAAGTGCATTCATCAACTCATCATTTTCCACCTTAAGCATTTCTGGAAATATTCCATCCTCTCCTGGGACCTTAAAATTCTTTAACACCTTTATAGATTTGGCTACCTCTTCCAAGGTTTTATTCCCTGTTTCTATCTGCAAATCTCTCTCGGCTGGCAAAATGTCCTCTTCAGCTAGGATTGGTCTATTTAGAACAGATTCAAAATGCTCTTTCCACCTTCCTTTTATATCCAAATATTTAGTCATCAAATTACCATTTCTATCCCGTACAGGTATTTCCTTCCTTCTCTTTTCAGTCCCGGTTAACTCCTTTATTTCCTGATATGCTGCTCTTGTGCTCTGACCGTCATTTTTACTTAATTTAATTTCTGTCTCTGTTGCCTCTTCATTATATAGCCTCCTCTTATCACGTCTAACGAGTCTTTTTACTTCAGAATGTAATCTCGAGTACTTTGCTCTAAGCACTTCAACTACATGGCCATCAACATGTTGTTCTTCACTACTTAAATAAGCCTCTTTCCTTTTCTTAATTGCATTCCATGTTTCATCTGACATCCACTTTTTCCTTCTCGCTTTTTTCTTTTACTTAATAGTAACCATAGCACTCTTATGCAAAACTTCTTTTACCTCTCTCCACATTCCATTAATATCATTGTCTTCAGATTCCATCAAAGTCTGCAGGACTAGAAAACTGTTCCTACATTCCCACCGAAACTTTTCCTTCGAGTTGTCATCATTTCTCAGCTCATCAAAATCATAATTATTACCTCCTGTACAATTACACTTAACGTTTCTCTTAGTTTTATTTTAATCTTTGACACAACATGTTCATGATCACTACCTATATCTGCCCCCCTCCTTACACAAACATCTTGCAAATAAATCCTACAGGGGCGTCATTGGGGGTGGGGGGGCAGCGAGGGGCGCTCGCCTCCCCAAGCTTTCTGGGGGGCCTCCAAATCAACTACAGTTAACGAAAAAAAATATAAAGTTAACACCGTGAAATAAAAAATAACTTGAGTCAGGCCCAATACGTTTGAGTGAAATATATCATGTGTGTGTGTGTGTGTGTGTGTGTGTGTGTGTGTGTTTGTGTGTGTGTAATAAACACAGTAATTTACTAGGTATATTAAAGGATGTCAGTGTAAATATGTTCCTATCTGCTGTTCAGTTAACTTCAGTATCGAGCTGCCTTTCTTATTGTATTCTGGCTATCATTAATACCTTTTATTCACCTTAGGAATTACGTACCTGAAGGTAGGAGTCATGAGAGTTCATTCAAATCAGTGGTTCCCAAAGTGGGCGTTGGTTTACTGGTTGAAGAACTTGAAGCTCTACAGGCATCATCATCTTATATAGTGAAAACGTATATATATATATATATATATATATATATATATATATATATATATATATATATATATATATATATATATATATATATATATATATATATATATATATATATATTCAGTCAGTAAAGCAACCAACAATACTGACATAGCCACTACATCATCCCCTAGTCAAGACTCAGATTATATTTCTGTCGATGAAGCAGAAGTTACATTAGCACATACTGTTGCAGTGAACCAAGATCAAAAATACACAAAAGACAGTCCATCCACATAACAAACTCCAGCGACTCAAGCAGTTGATGTAGCTAAGTCCCGCTATGACAAACCCAGTCAACCAAAATTGCCAAGCTACCAATGCAATCAGAATAATATGAAGTTTAGAAGTCCCTATTTTGATATATTTTCTTGGTTAGAATACTCAGTCTCACACGATGCGTGTTACTGCTCTCCATGTTGGCACTTTGCTGGAGCATCTGTTCGTAAGGAGGAAGAATTAGGTGGGACACCGTTTATTGATTTTGGAACAAGGAAATGGAAAGATACCAGTACCCTTCTCAAACAATATCAAGTAAGTGAAAGGCACATTAATAGCATGATCGCTTGGTCAAATGTCAAGGATATTCAGTCAGGGTCCACTCAGTCTGTACCATCTTCTCTATCTTCAGCTAGGCTACAAGAAATTGAGGACAACAGGGAACATGTAAAGTTACTTTTAAAAGTCACTGCATTGCTGGGAAGGCAAAGCCTGGTTTTTCGTGGACATAATGAGGGCGGTGATACATTAAATTCAGGAAATTTTGTAGACATTTGTCACCTAATTACACTCAAATACCTCTCTAAAACAAAAGTTAGGTCGACCAGAATAAGTTTATATCAGTTGTTGGAAAACATATCAAGGACACAATTTGTGCTGAAGCACAAGCCAAGTACTTTTCAGTTATGGTTGATAAAAGGAAAGACTTGTCAAAAAAGGAACAGATGGCTATTTTTGTGCGGTACTTTAGGGAGGGTATTGTGAAGGAACGTGTCATTGGAACCTATCACATGGAAAAGGTTGATGCTGCAAGTTTAGCTGATTTTATGTATAAGGAGATAGAACAGTCTGGTTAAATTTGGTATAAGTGTGTGACTCAGTGTTATGATGGTGCTAGTGTAATGACTGGATGCTCTAGCGGGATTCAAGCAAGACTACGGGATAAAATTCCCCAAGCAGTATACGTACATTGCCATGCACACAGGCTGACTTTAGTACTGGGCGACTGCATAAAGAATACCAGTGGCCTCTCTTCATTTTTTCAATTATTTACACACTTTACACATTTAATAAACAGTAACACAGGGAACCAACTTTTCACAGAGGCACAGAAAGCAGAAGATCTTCAGGTTTTGACACTAGAAAGACCTGCTATAACTAGATGGTCTTACTATTATAGGTCACTATCAAAGGGTAAGCTTAGCTATGGAAGTTTGCTATCAGTGCTTCACGCAGTTTCAGAGGGTTCTTATTCAAAAGCTGCGGCAGAAGCAAATGGACTGTACAAAAAGTTAGTTTTTGAGGTTCGTAATGGATCTCCAGAATACTGAACAAGTCCTTAGAGCTATCAATAGTTTGTCAGATCAGCTTCAAGCAGAGGAAACCTTACTATCTGAAGCTTGCTTTCTCATACAGTCAAGTATTAAGGTATTGCAGGTCTTGAGAAAGGACGTGGCTTTCTCTGATATTTTTGACAAAGCTAAAGATTTTGCTTCAACATATGAGGCAGATACCAACTTGAAAAATTCAAATCAGTTGAGCAGACCTAAGGCTAAGATAATTCAGAAAGTATCATCAGGACTAAAGAGCTTCTTAATGATTCAGCTCTAGGGAGAAATGAGGCCAATACTTCTATTGCTCCAAAGACTGAAATCAAAAGAACCTATTTTGATAGAATTTCTCAGCGCTTCATATTCGCTTCATACAATACATGCCCCTAACAGACGCAGAGAGTGCACTTGATTACAGTTCCAGAGACTTTCTAGAATATGAGAAGCTTTCTATTATAGCACAGTCTTACAAAGATATATACATAGATGAAATTCTTCTAGTTTCCCAAATATGTCTCAAAAATAAATTTTCTAAGTAAGAGTGAGAAGCCAAAGAATCTGTTTTAATTATATGAACTCAAACCATTGGATTGTGCATATTCAGAAATAGTGAAAAATATCAAAATTCTTCCCATTCTTCCAGTAACTACTGCAGGCAATGAACCCTGGTTGGTAACTTTGCAAAGCAGAGATCACGGAGATATCCACTGTTCCAGCAGTTTATTCATTTTTCAATGCAATAAATATATGTAGTTTAATTTTCAGTTTCCTCTAATGAATTGTTAAATTAATATATTCTTCTTAACGTGAGCTTCTTCCAAATTTAAAACCATCATTCTTTCTCCCACCTCTTAGTGTAGAGCTTACCTTTTCACATTACTTTATATGGTTCATGATATTTGGGGAGCTAGTAGGCTAAAAGCTTTCCTTCAATTACATGTTTACATCTTTTCATTCTCAATTTTATAGTGATAATCTTTTCAATAGGCTGTAAGAATGAAGTCAGTTTAAGTTTTCACCAATACAAATATTTTAATTGCTGTTTGGTCCATTATCCAAGATCATCAGCATATAACACAGTGATATGTACATTACCATGCACTTTAAATTACATATTTAACTTCACACATAAATACTGTGAATGCCAGAATAGCCATTAGTGTGTCTTTCAGGAAGTAAATGATTTAACAAATAATTATATAAAGCAGTGGCTCTTAACCATTTTTGAGTCACGGACCCCTTCGAGAATCTGGTGAACGCTATGAACCCTTTCCCTAAAAAAAAAAAAAAATGCACATAAGCACAAACGCAGCATTTTGCATGCAATGAATATACATTATTTTGCTGAAAACTACCTCACGCAGTGTATCACAAAGTATAAAACAGTCTTTACAAAGAATTAGGTTTCTCATTCTTTTTCATGTAGAAACTAATGGCCACTCGAAAAAATGAAATACATCCAACTTGTGCAAATTAAACAAAACAAAACTTTAAGTCTGCTCAAAAGTTCATTTCAGTGAGAGAGTTGTTGTTGCTGTTTGGCTTGAATAAGATGAAATTGTGGAGTGGTTTTAGACAAGGCAACACGCATGTCATCGTTGACATCCAGTTGATTTCGACTTTTTTATTTTGATAGAAACAAGCACTGAAATTCCTGACTCACAAAGGTATGTAGTTGCAAACGGAATCAGAGACCCATAGCTCGCATTGCCAGACGAGGGTAGACTTGTGTCAACGAACACCAGAATTCTTCAAGACATCTAGTTTGTTTGTTTGTTTGTTTGTTTTATTAAGTTAATGATGCCAAACGGCATCACGCAATCCCGCTAAATTGTTCTCAATTATTCTGACCTTCACGGCCCCCCTGTATCCCATCCATGGACCCCAGGTTAAGAACCCCTGATATAAAGTATATATATTTCTTTACTGCTTTTATTCTCTAAATACAGCTTTCCATGTGACTTCAAAATGCTCGCTTGCCACCCCACCCATGTGGGGAGGTGGGAGAAGGGGGGCCTCCTAAATAGCCTATGCCCCCCCCAAGGGAAATTGAAATGACACCCCTGAACTCTTATGCCTTCTGCTAATTGCAATGTGGTCAATCTGGTTACAGTATTTACCACATGGTGAAATCCAAGTAGTTTTATGTAATTTTTTCTGCGCCCAAAGATAGTTCCACCAATTATAACGTCATTTGCCAAACAAAAGCTTCCAAAGTGCACCCCATTTTCGTTTCTTATACCAACACCCTCCTTACCCATACAGTCTTCAAAGCCATCCCTACTACTGCCAACAATCACATTAAAATCACCAATGCAAACTAACACATCATGTCTTGCCACTCTGTTCACTACATCCTACAGCTTCGCATATATGTCATCCTTCACTTCACCAGCAGCCTCATTTGTCGGAGCGTACCCTACAACCATACTGATATTATCATGGTCAGATTTTAAACGAGCATAAAGCAACCGCAG
>NC_136999.1:48361866-48381866 GCF_032717465.1 Coenobita brevimanus | reverse complement strand
AAGTCTTTCCTAGTGTTACAAAACATGAGATCTCCCTAGCACGTTCAGTCATAGGTACTTGCCAGTATCCCTTTAACAAATCAAACTTACTTATGTACCTAGCCTTTCCGATCTTGTCTATGCAATCTTCCACACGAGGGAGAGGGTAAGTGTCTGTTTTGGTTATCTGATTAACACGTCTGTAGTCAATGCAAAGCCGCTGTGACCCACCTGGCTTAGGGACTAGAGTGACAGGAGAACTCCACTCGCTCTGACAGGGCTCAATCATCTTGTGGTCCAACAGGTAGCCAAGCTCCTTCTGGATGAGAGGAACTTTCACTGGGTTCACACGGTAAGGAGGCAGTTTAATTGGCTTTGCGTCTCCAACATCGACATCATGCATCAACACAGTGGTTCTTCCTGGAGTGGCACGGAACACTTGCAGGTACTCCTGCAGTAATGCCGAAAACTCCTGCCTTTCCTCAGGAGCTAGATGAGAAAGCTTAGTCTGGAGATCATTCATGATATCAGGATTCTTCCCAAAACTATCACTCAGGCTGATACTGCATGGGAGAACTTCACTTGCAGACTCGGGTGGAAAAACTACAGTGCAGACTGGGTTATTTTCGTCCCGCCTGTGATATAATTTTAGCATGTTGATGTGACAAAGTTGCTTGTTCTTTCTACGATCTGGTGTGGCGATGACATAGTTGACATCACTGAGTTTCTTCTCCACGAAATAAGGACCACTAAACTTGGCTTGAAGAGGTTGCCCATGCACTGGTAGCAGAATCAAAACCTGATCTCCTGGCTGAAAGTCGCGTAACCTGAACTTATCATACCATGTCTTCATCTTCTCCTGAGCAGCTCCTAAATTCTCTCTCGCCAGCTGTAAAGCAGTGGACAGCCGTTCTTTGAACTTCATCACATACTCCAGCAGGTTGACGTCATCTTCCTCCGACAGCCAGCATTCCTTGAGTAGCTTAAGGGGTCTTCTTACTTCATGGCCAAACAGTAGTTCAAAAGGTGAGAAGCCCAGTGATTCATTTGGAGATTCTCTTGCGGCAAGTACAACAAATGGAAGACCTTTATCCCAGTCTTTCTGATGTTCCGAACAGTATTTCTTGAGCATCGACTTGAGTGTTTGATGATATCTCTCCAACGTTCCTTGGGTCTGGGGATGGGAAGCTGAAGACGTGATCTGGGTGATGCCCAACTCTTTCAGAGACTGCTTGAAAACATTTGACATGAAATTACTTCCCCGGTCTGACTGTACCTCCTTGGGCAGACCAAACTTTGTGAAGAACCCCAGCATTTCCTTAACCACATTCTTTGCTGAGATATTTCTAAGTGGAATGACTTCAGGATAACGAGTAGCCATATCAATCAGGGTCAACACATAAGAAAATCCTGAAGAAGTCTTAGGAAGAGGGCCGACAATATCCACCAACACACGGGTGAATGGCGCCTCAAAAGGAGGAATGGGAACTAGAGGTGCAACCTTTTCGGTCTGATTACACTTCCCCACAACTTGACAGGTGTGACAAGACTTACAATACCAGGAAACATCCCTGAAGATACCTGGCCAGTAGAAGTGTTTCAAAATGCGTGCCACAGTCTTCCTCACTCCAAGGTGTCCTGCCAAACTGGAATCATGAGCCACTCTAATGATATCCTGCCTACACGAGGGATGACAACTTGATGTACAACCTCCCATTCACAGTCGGCTAATGCTGTTGGAGGTCTCCACTTCCTCATAAGTACTCCTGACTTTATATAATAACAAGTAGGAGCACCAGCTGACTCTTCCTCACTGCAAGCAGAGTTAGCTAGACCTTTCAACTCAGGGTCAGCAACCTGCAACTCAACCAACTCTTGACGAGACAAATTATCAACACTACGGGGTACTTCCTCATCTGGTGAGTGGTCCAAATTAGCAAGAAAAGTGTCAGCTAGGATAACATCATCATCATCATTATCCTCTAAGTCACCAGTAACTTTAGACTTAGCCCTAGTGACAGCACATGCAGGGAACACATCAGGGACATCACAATCATGGGTCGCAGCCACTGGCTCACCAGACAACTGAGGAGCTGGACACACCTGACTTCCACCAATATCATTTCCAAGTAAGAAAGTTACACCTGACATTGGGAGTGTCTCAACCAACCCAACCATAACGGAACCATTAACAAAACCAGACTCTAAATTCACTCTGCACAGAGGGACAGAGAAGTAATGATTCCCTACACCTTGTAAGATTACAGTTTCATCAGAGGAATTAACATTAGAGCCTAGAACACTGGTCAGCAGAAGGGATTGGCAAGCACCTGTATCACGATATATTTTAACTGATTTCCTGTCATTACTGTCCAGAGAACTGACAAAACCATCAGAAGGGAAATTAGCACATGAACTCTTGAGAGTGTCACCCACGTTACTGCTCAAAAGAGGAGCTCCATCATGAGAATTTAATTTACCCCTCAAAGCAGGTTCAGTTAACTCAGTTAAAGAATTCTGGGAACTCTCAAGGGTGGACACTAGACCAATTGACTGAATATTTAAAGACTCCTTTTTGTTCACATCACGCTGTCTCCTGAAACATTTCTACGTAGTATGACCAAGCTTACTACAATAAGTACATTTACTTTTCTGAAATCTAGAGGGGAAGCTGGTATTTACTTCCTGAGAAACATCATCTTTATTCTCTTTCCTGTTACCTGTACTCTGAGTAGAGGCAACATACTTACTCTCAGCTTTCCCTTTTTCTTTAGAATATCTCTTGTGAGTGAGAACATATTCATCAGCTAAAACTGCAGCATCAGACAAATTATCTATTCTTTTCTCAAGATATAGGCTTACATCTTTACTAATACACCTTTTGAAGTCCTCCAGCAAAATCATCTGCTTAAATTTGTCAAAATCAGAATCCACATTCTTAGAATTTAACCACTGCTCTAACAGATCTTTTTTGATTTTTGCATACTCAACATGGGATTGCTTATCTTGATTATAAGTTGTCCTAAATTTTACTCTATAGGCTTCAGGAACAAGCTCATAGGCCTTAAGAATCAAGCTCTTAACTACATCATAATTATCAGATTGATCCTGAGGCAAAGATGCATAAGTTACTTGAGCTTTACCTGTGAGAACAGTTTGAAGGAGTACTGGCCAATACTTTTTTGGCCAATTAAAACCTGTAGCTACCCTCTCAAACAACTGAAAATACTTTGTTAAATCAGATTCATTAAAAGGAGGGACAAGTTTAACATTTTTAGCCACATCAAAATCATCAGAGCTAGATGATCCAGTTCCACCTTGTTTCATGCGATACTCATGGTCTGCCTGAATTCTAGCAAGTTCAACTTGTGCGTGAAACTCAGCCTCCTTAACACGAGCCTCTTGCAGGGCTAGCTTTAACTTAGCCAATTCAATCCGCGTTTGCTCATTTGGAGGAGTTACATTAAACAAGCTTTCATTAATCATGTCAACAATTTGATCTTTAGAATGATGAGAGCGAACAGCAATTCCCAATTGTTGAGCAACAAGCTTAAGTTCATTCTTTGTTCTGTTTTCTACATCACACACTGTTTGCACATTTGACAAAAAATCTTTGGCTTCATCAAGCGTAGTAAGAGTAAACATCATGAATAAATCACAGTTACAAAATATCAAGCAATATCCTTATGATAATATCCTGAATATCCTGATAAGAGGTCGCCAAATTTATGTTACGGAACAGAGAAAGATAATGTACACTTTAAGTGAGAATACTAAAAATCACTACTGTCCCGTAAAGTTCCAGGTTCAAAACAAAAGAGTTAGGTAAAATTACAAGTTAAAGTTTAATGATCAAACTAACAACAAAACATTCAGGACTCATAAGGATAATGTAATGGCAAAAAACAGGTTAAATATATGGTTAACTGCAATAGCCTCTATTAACACGAAATTAGCAAAAGTAAATTTATCTAAGTCAGCCCTGATAAAATGAAAATACACTGGGTAATGCTCAGTGAATGGAACATAAATTATTACAGATACAAAATATTATTACTGATGGCTGACAATAAGAACCTTACATGAATTACAAAAACCTCACTAGGCCTACGAAGTAACACCTTATGCTATACAGTACAAGAACAAAATGCAATAACACTTATACTCAAATTACACAGCTGCTAGATGGTTGGAGACTTCCGGAGCACTCACAATAATAACAACTGTACAGGGGAGGACAGAGATGTGAACAAAATGAAGAGTAGATCTAAGTGGCAATGATGCAAAGACTGAGCTCATTATATAGGGGCCAGCAGAGCTTGATACAACTTGTAAGAAGGACGCGCAAATGAAGCCATGGGGACAAAGAGTTGACAATCCTGCTCTGAACAACAGAAAGAACGACTTACTCTACTATAACGGTAGAAGGGGGGACTGAGGTAGAACACGCTCGTGATCAAACATGCAGCATACTGTACGTTAGAATTACACAAAGGATGATGAAATCATAGGCTATGTAACAATATATATATATATATATATATATATATATATATATATATATATATATATATATATATACAGGCTGATACACGAGTTCTTCCGGAAACTCTGGGAAATGCAAGCTAAATTCTGGGAAAACTTGGGAAACTATTAAGATCCTCATGGGTAGTAATAAAAATCTTACATCTCCACCTTCCATCACACTACACTACAGAACAACGTCGAACAGTGACGACATAGCAAAGGGGTTTAATGAATATTTTTGTAATGTGGCAAACACCCTAACACAAGTAAAACCAACTCCTGTTTCATAACAGTTTTCTTCCAGAGCCCACTAATTTTTCATCTTTTTTACGACCAACAACAACCACAGAAATTAACTCAATAATTCATGAACTTAAAGAAACATCACCAGGTCATGACGATATTAATATAAAAATAAAGGAGTGTCGTGACGATATATCCCCTTTCCTTAAGTGTATTATAAACAAGTCCTTTAAAGAGCGTTCCTTTCCAAAGCACTTACAGATTGCAAAAGTAGTACCAATCTATAAAAAAGGTGACGCAAATAAGCATAGTAATTACAGACCAGTATAAGTAAAGTTTCAGTAAAATCTTTGAAAAAGTTGTCGTAATAAGACTTATGGACTATCTTAATCTACATACCTTGTTAACAGAGTCTCAGTATGGATTCCACCCTAAAAGCTCCACAGAACTGGCACTACACCACCTTAGCCAATGTATCTACACTGCCTTAGATACTTAAATGTATCAGTTGACTGTTTTCTGTGACTTGACAAAAGCTTTCGATACCATCCCTCACACTATTTTACTACAGAAATTATTAGTGTATGGGATCCGTGGCCCGGCATTCAAATGGTTTCAGAGCTATCTAAGTCAGAGAAATCAGTACGTAGTTTATGTAAGCAAAACATCTTCACAAAGACCCATTAGCTGTGGTGTATCACAGGACTTAATTTAGGTCCAGTACTGTTTTTAATTTTCATAAATGATATAACCCGTAGTCGTGATAAGTTAAATTTCTTACTTTTTGCTGATGACACTACTATCTTTATACAGGGCCAAGACGTCTCTGAACTGAGAGATATAGCAAACAGATAGTTCATGTGTCAAACTGGTTAAAGAGTAATAAATTTACACTAAATATTTCTAAAATACACTTTATGGTATCACATTCAAATATGATGCAAACTCCTGACACTGAAATTATAATTGATAATCATGTAATATATCAGACTAATGAAACAAGGTTTTGGGGAATTATTTTTGACAGTAAATTAAATTGGCATTCCCATTTATATGATTTACGAATTAAAATTTCTAAAATATCTGGTGTGTTATATAGGATAAGTCACTTCTAAAATTCCAACTGTTTAAGACAAATATATCTATCAATTGCTTATTCACATTTGTTATACTGTTCAGCAATATGGAGAGGGACACACAAAACATACTTAGATAACATATTTATAGCACAGAAAAAATTAATCCGTATCATGTTCCACAAACAAAGATACGACCATACTAATCCCCTCTTCAGTAAGAATAAAATATTTAAATTTCATGACATCATCCACCTTCAGACCTGCTTGTTCGTGTTCAAAGCTATGTTTATTCACCAAGTTTATTGTGGTTTCTGATACGTATCTTATACTATTGACACCAGAAGAACTAATGACCTCAGACTCCCATTGTATAGAACGTCACACGCACAACAAAGTGTCACCTTTTAGGGAGCAAAGGTGTGGAACCAACTGCAAGAGGTCGTCAAGAATACTATGTCACTTAACTCCTTCAGTTACAAAATGAAAGCAGAATTATTCAGAAAATATAATTAAATCACAATCTAACTTCTACTAAAGTATATATGGACAGTGCGTGTATTAATTGTGTAGTTGTGGGGGTGTGTTGGTGTAGGTAAGAAACAGGGATTGCATACGTACTGCATGTAACATCACACGCACAACATGTAAAAAGATGTGTACAGGTATGTTGTTGAACTGGGAATATATTTATCGCTGGATAATGTTAATGGTATGGGGAATGGTGGAGATATTGGTAATGCTAGTGTCTTTAGAACATATTAGTACTGTCGGCTGAAGAGTCACACTATCGTGACCATGAAATAGGATACAAAAACCCACACTGGCAGACGAAAAAAGATATATCCAAACAGTTTCGGCGACAGCTGTCGCCCTCTTCAGTGGATCTACAGACCAAGAGTGGTCTGTAGATCCACTGTTATTACTATTATCTTGGTCTGTAGATCCACTGAAGAGGGAGACAGCTGTCGCCGAAACTGTTTGGAATACATCTTTTTTCGTCTGCCAGTGTGGGTTTTTGTATCCTATATTAGTACTGTAATTATTATTGTTTATCATTGTTGCTATTATTATTATTATTATTATTATCACAGCTATTGCTATTGGTACAATTACTATTATCATTACTGTTAAAAAATATCATTATTATTATTATTGTCACTGTTATTATACTACCAGTTTTAATTATACTACTAATTTAAATTTTCTACTATTCTGTATCTTAGATTTCATATGCTATTATCACTTAAGGCTACTGTTGTAGGCAAAGCACTGACATTATTAGTTATTATTGCTGTTAATATTTTTCTGTTATTACTATTATTATTACTATTTCTCTTATAACTCATGTACACTTTTCTTATTTATTATATTGCTATCAGTACAGATTTCCATATTTGAATTAAGTATAACCTTTTTTTTTCCATGTTCATTCAAATCCACGAAGACAAACAATATATGAAAACATCATCAGGTCCATAAAAGAGCATCGGCTCAATGGACCGTGGCTTGCAAATTGTATATGTGTATACTGTACTTTTATATTATGTTATGCCAAATAAATGTATGAAGTATCAAGTATCACTTGATGTAGTGCTGCTTTGAGTGTCTGCCCTTTCCTTTCTTCCTTCCTTCCTCTTCTGTCATTCTTTCCTTCCTTTTCTCCTCTTCTTTCTACCTACGGGTGACGTTACACTCCCTCTTCTGTCTTTTTTTCTTTCATTCTTTCCTCTTCCTTCTGCCTATGGGTGACTCTACACTGAGTGTCAAGCCAAATGGTTTCCTGAACATCAGGAAATCATTTACTATGCTGGTTGATTACCATAAAAGCAAATTATGGCGCCTGGTGCTTTAGTGGGTAATTAAGGCGCTCCAGTCGGATTGAGCCTGTGTAGGTTTATCACCAAAGGATGGTTGGGTTTTATTCCTCACGCAATGCCACACAGGGATGAGTGAGGCTGGTCACTCTCATCTTAAATGTCAATGCTAACTTGCCTTGCCCCAGGTTCCTACGCTCCTCTGTGACATGGGATATATATATATATATATATATATATATATATATATATATATATATATATATATATATATATTGTATATATACACATATATAGATAGATAGATAGATATAGATAGATAGATAGATAGATATAGATATAGATACCTCTGTATCTCGCTCTCTCTCTCTGTATATATATATATACAAGTGGTAGGTAGTGGCGACCATCATCCACTCACTTGATGTAGTGCTGCCTACTTCTTCCTTAGCCTTTATATTCTTTTTCTGTGCCTGCCCTCCTCTCGTCCTATTTCTCCAATCTTTCTTGTCACTTCTTATTGCTTTTCTTTCCTTTCCAGGTGGCTTTACATTGAGTGACAAGCCAAATGATTTCTTGTGAGCCAAGAAACCATTTATAACGCTTGGTGGTAACCATATAACTAAACAATACGTGCTCCCTACGTGTCAGTAAGTGTGATGGTGAAGGGTTACTGCCCTTCCCCGTAAAACAAATAACTCAAAGTGAAATGGCCACCTCTTAAAGGATATGGCGTCTGGCAATATATATATATATATATATATATATATATATATATATATATATATATATATTCTATCTATCTATCTATATTCTATCTATCTATCTATCTGTCTATCTATCTATCTATCTATCTATCTATCTATGTCTCTATAATTATATACCTAGGCTGCTTCCCCCACGGAAAAGGAGGCAGCCGGGACAGGATGACACACTCCCAATTTACTCATCCACTCAAACACATTCGCATCTTAGACCTAGGGGGAGAAAGGACAGATCCTCACCGCACCACACCGCACGAGTGTCAACTGTTCAGTGGAATCAATGACATCCGCAGCAGGGCCCGACAGCAGAGCTGGTTCACCCCTGCCACATCATAATGGACCCACCCCTTTACCCACATCTGACCTGATCAACTGATCAGACCAAGTGCGGAAGAACATCCCCTCAGTGCTGCGTCATCATTTATTCATTCACAATTTCTCTCCAGTCATTCCTATCACCACAGCCCCCCCCCCCCTTGCTCAATAGACATCATTCTCTCATCCAACACTCACTTCGCATTGTCCATCCCTCCTAATCATGGTCTTCCTCTCAGCCTTACACCTCCCACATCAGATCTGGTTATCTTTTTAACCAATCGCTCATTATCCATTCTCTCAATATGCCCAAACAATCGCAACACCCTCTGCTCAACTCTACCAGCCATCTCCTGCACAACTCCAGTTCTCCTTCTCACTTCATCATTTCTCACTTCATCATTTCTCACTCGATCCATACGCGTCACTCCACACATACCCCTCACACACCTCATCTCCATTACATTCAAACTTTTCCTCTCTGCTACACCAATATTCCATGTTTCAGCCCCATATAAAGCAGTCAGTACCACAACATCCTCATACAGCCTTCTCCTTACATCCATTCTAAGCGAACGACATCTAAACATTTTCACTCCTTCCAGCATCTTTCCTACTTCATTCATTCTAAGCTTCACTTCTGCATCTATTCTTCTATCCACAGCAACATATGACCCTAAATACTTAAAACACTCTACCTCCTCAAGCAACTCACCATTCAAAACTATATTCAACATCCTACCATCTACCAACCTCGGACACTTCATTACTTTTCTCTTATTCTCATTTACTTTCAATTTCCTCCTTTCACACACCCTTCCAAACTCCTCTACCATCTGTCTCAGTCTCTCCTCTGAATCAAACACCAGTGCAGTGTCATCCGCAAACAGCAGTTGCTTCAGATTCTACTCTCTCCCATCAACATTCACCAGACTCAGACCTCCACCTAACGTTCTTGCATTCACCGCTCTTACAACACCATCCAAGGCGACATCACACATCCCTGCCGCAGCTACACTCTCGCGAGAAACCAATCACTCACAGTATTTCCCACTTTTACACACGCTCTACTATTTACATAAAAACTTTTCACACCTTTAAGCAATATACCATCAAGTCCATACAATCTTAAAACAGTCCACAAAGCCTCCCTATCAGTTCTATCATATGCCTTCTCCAAATCCATGAACGCCCAAAATACATCCTCACCTTTCGCTAAAAACTTTTCACACACCTGTCTCACAGCAAACACCTGATCCACACATCCCCTCCTTCTCCTAAAGCCACACTGCTCATCACCAACCACTCCCTCTGTACCCTCTCTAACTCTTTTAACTAACACTGTACCGTACACCTTACCTACTGTATATCACAACAGACTTATATCCCTAAAGCTAGTACATTCATACTTATCACCCTTACCTTTATACAACGGGACCACACAAGCACTTGCCCTGTCAATTGGCAAAATACCTCTCACAAAACACATATTCAACAATCTTAATAACCAGTCAACAATAGTCGCTCCACCACCTTTCAGGCATTCCACACCACACCCATCCCTACCTGCAGCTTTCCCTGCTTTCATTACATTTACTAGCTCCCGCACTTCCTCCATCGTGATCAAAGAATCATTCAACTCTCCCAACACATATATTCCTTGCACCCTTCCATCTGCCACAATCTCAGCCTCCCTTTTCTCCTCTACATTTAACAATCTTTCAAAATACTCAGCCAATCTCTTCCTTACTGCATCCATCTCAATTAACATCCTTCCATCCTCTGCTTTTACTCGTTCTTCCTTCCCAGACTCTCCCTTTCGCACCCTTTTCACCACCTTCCAAAATATATGTGGATTGACTGAAACTAAATGGATGGGTGAAAGTGTGAGAGAATGGGAATATGGTTTAGGTATATATGCGGGAGTCAATGAGAATGAGAGGGCAAGAGAGGGAGTATGTCTGATGATAAGCAAGAAGTGGAAGGAGAATATAAGAGAGTATGGAACAGTGGGTGCAAGGAATGAATGGGTGAGGATGAAAGTAGGTATACAAACGTGGGCGATTGTATATGTGTATGCCCCGACAGAGGATCGAGTGGCAAGAGTGAAAGATGAGTTTTGGGCGAGAGTAGAAGCATGCATGGACAAGTTTGAGAGGAGCGAGAGAGTGCTGTTGATTGGAGACATGAATGGCAAAGTTGGGAATGTACAAGTGGAAGGAGTGGTTGGTCAGTGGGGTGTGCCAGCTGAAGTAGATGGGAATGGTAGTGCTTTGGTGGACATCTATGCTTGTAAGGGGTTGGGAAGCCAACACCTACTTTCATCATAAGATGATCCACCGGTATACATGGAGAGTAATGAGGAGGATGGATGGTGAACTTGTTGAACGAAAGGCAATGATAGACTACGTGTGTGTGGATGAACGAATGAGAAGACGAGTGTTGGATGCAAGAGTATGGAGAGGGTGGGGGAATGGAGTCTCGGACCATCACTTACTGATGGCCAAGGAAGAGCTGCATAGAAAGTGGTTGAGGAGACGAAGGGGAAGACAGGAGGAAGCAGCTCCTGTGAGAAGAGTGGAGAAATTGCAAGATAGTGAGAAAATGACAGAGTATAAGAGCATAGTGGAAGAAAGATTGGGAAGGTATGAGCTAGAGCAGATGGAAGGGGTGGAAGACATATGTAAGATATTCACGGAAGAGATAGGCGCAGCGTGTGAGGCAGTTTGTGGAGTGAGGAGGAGATGCAAGGGTGTGCAAGGGACAGCATGGTGGAATGATGAGGTGAAACGAGCTGTGGAACAAAAGAAGAAGGCATATAATGAATGGTTAGCGAGTAGAGGTAGGGGAGAAGATGAGAGAGTGAAGAGAGAGGTATATGTGAGCAGGAGAAATGGAGGATAACCCGCCAAGTCCCGGAGACGTGAATTCACGTCCTCACATGATGTGCACTCATATCCCGGAGACGTGAATTAACGCGGCAACATTGCAAGGTCCCTAATTTGCACAATTTTCAATTTTCGCGAGTTATTTCGCGAGTGATTTTTGGCACGTATACACGGGACACCTTCCTCTATTCCTCTACAAGATGCCAAGCAGGGACAATGCCTTACACTGCATAACCTCTCCCCCACCCCTGCACACCATTGTCTCGGCAATTCATCTGTTACCAGTGACCTGGCCAATAAAGACATTCAGGGCCAAAGTGATTCCCCAATCGATGACAATGTGGAAGACAAAGTTTACATAGCATTAGAGGAAGAAACAGTCAGAAATGATGATCAGGTAATGTGGGAAAAAAAGGTCATGAATGGTGATGAGTTAGTGAGTGAAACAATGTTTATAATGCCTATATTACTGTTTGAAAACCAATATACTCTTGTACTACATATAAATTCGTACCAAGTAAATAAATAAATACTGTTTATGAGTGGATAAAATAGTTACCCTCCCATAGAATTCGTTTTCTTTGGTGCCAGCCTGTTAGAAAGCCCAGTCAGGTATGGAGGTACTCGTACCTAGATCGAGCATTTTAAACCTCAGATGAGCGATTTCTCTATGAATTTTCGATGTTTATCACCAAAAGCAGATGTCTGAGCCACAAAAAAAAAAAAAGGTCCAAAAATGTCGGGACTGGGGCGTACCACTGCCCAGAAAACGTCGGGATGGGGCGGGTTAAGAGACTGGTGAAGGAGAGTAAGAAGAAAGTGGATGAAGAGTTTGGGAGGAATCTGAGTGTGAAATTGAGGGAGAGTAAGAAATTGTTTTGGAAGGAGGTAAAGAAAGTAAGGCAGTGTGAAAGGGGAAATAGTAGGGGAGTGAAAGATAGGAATAATAGATTGTTGGTGGAGAAGAGAGAGAAACTGAGGAGATGGAAAGAGCACTTTGAGGATTTGTTGAATGTAGAGAGTCAGAGCAGTGCGAGTATCAGTGGTTGGGGAATGGCTGGGAGAAGAAGAGATGAGAGGAGGGAAGAAGAGATCAGTAGGGCGGAAGTAGTGGAAGTGATGAAGAAGATTAAGTTGGGAAAGGCCCCAGGAATTGATGGAGTGTGTGGCGAAATGCTTAGGTATGGGGGTGAGATTGTTGTAGAGTGGATATGGAAGTTGTGTAGATTAGCTTGGGAAGAGGGAAGGGTTCCAGAGGACTGGAAATCAGGTATAATTGTTCCTTTATACAAAGGAAAAGGGGAGAGAGAAGTATGTGGTAACCATAGGGGTATTTGGCTTCTTATTGTGACTGGAAAAATATATGGTAGAATACTCAATGATAGGGTTAGGCATATGACAGAGGAACTAGCTGGAGAAGAACAAGGGGGATTTAGGAAGGGAAAAGGGTGTGTAGATCAGATATCTGTTCTAAGATGTTTAGTGGAGAAGTATCTAGAGAAGGGAAGGAAAGTGTATGCTGCCTTCATGGACTTGGAGAAAGCTTATGACAGAATAGATAGGCAAGGTATGTGGAAGGTATTAAGAATATATGGAGTGGAGGGGAAATTGTCGAGTGCTGTGAAGAGTATGTATGAGGGAGCTAGGGCTAAGGTGCGAATGGATGGTGAGCTGAGTGAGTTCTTTGATCTCAATGTGGGGCTGAAACAAGGTTGTGTAATGTCTCCATGGCTGTTTAATATATACATGGATGGGGTTGTAAAGGAGGTGCAAGGTAGGGCAGTGGATGTGGGGGTGGCTCTAATGAATGAGGGTGAGATTTGGAAGATTGCGGTGTTGCTGTTTGCTGATGATACAGTATTGTTGAGTGAAGATGAATGGGAGTTGCAAGGTTTGGTGAATGAATTTGGGACAGTGTGTAGGAGGAGGAAGCTGAAAGTTAATGTAAACAAAAGGAAAGTAATCGTGTTTGAGAGGAATGAAGTCACAGAGTGTGCAGTGAGGTTGGATGGTGAGGATATGGAGAATGTGAGTGCATTCAAGTACTTGGGTAGTGTGATGAGTAAGGATGGAACTTTGGGGGATGAAATGCATGAAAGGGTACAGCAGGGAAGGAAGGCTGTTGGTACACTGAAAGCAGTGATGAGAAATAGGAAGGTGAGTATGGAAGTTAAGAAGTCACTGCATGATAGTATTGTGATCCCTACCCTGACGTATAGAAGTGAGGCGTGGACCTTGCAAGAGGGGAACAAGTCAAGGGTGAGAGCAGTGGAAATGAGTTACTTGAGAGGAGCATATGGAGTGACGTGCAGGGACAGGTTGACGAATGAAGAAGTGAAGGAATGTTGTGGGGTTGATGTGGATGTGGTTGAGAAGATTAGGAGAAATACACTGAGGTGGTTTGGACATGTGAAGAGAATGGAGAATGAAAGACTGACTAAGAGGGTGTATGTAGGTGAGGTGGAGAGAGGGAGAGGGAGGGGTAGACCGAGAATGAGGTGGAGGGATGGAGTAGAGAGGTATATGAGGGAGGGAGGGGGTGAGTTGGGGGGAGGGTAGTCAAATGGTGGGTGAGAGAGAGACTTGGAGGCGTTTTGTCTGCGGCCACCCTTTGCGGGATTAGGGCGTCGGGCTATAGATAGATAGATAGATAGATGTTAAAAGTGGATACGAAAATGTATTGACGGATATTAATAAAATAGATGGAAGTGGATAGTAACAGGCTGGAAGATGGAGAGAGTGATTGATACATATATACATACAAGAGCTTCTCGGCCCTATCGACTTGCTTAGCACTGACTCAAATGAGAGCCGTTTCTGGACGGAGTTTCGCTTTGCTCGAAACCAATGATTCAGGATGAAGTGCGTCGCAACCCCATCTGGCCGTTCAGTCGTAAAACAAATGGGAATAATTAGGGAAGAAAAGACCCTTTTCGCAAATTTCATTCGACAAAAATAAAATAAGCCCATCTGGGACTCAGTTGCAACCATCCTAGCCAGTTTCATTGAAATTCTTCTTAATATTCGAGCTTCACTACACGCAGACACAGACACACGCCACGGATTATACAGTATACAAGAGCTGTCTGTGAACCACATTTCACTTAGGAGCAAACACTTTGCGGCCTTATCGGGCTGCAAAGCCTTTGCCCAGATGAGAGCCATTTTTGAACTGGTACCATCATCACAGCTACGACACCTACCACCACCACCACCACAGCTACGAGCACCAGCACCAGCATCCTCAAGACCACCCTCACCCCCACCATCTCCACCAACACCACAGTTACCATCTCACCATCATCACACCTACCTTCAACACCCGTACCGCCAATACACCTATCACCATCCCTGTCATCATCACAGCCATCTTCTCCATCATCTCAACTACCACCACAGCTACCATCACCAGCACAATAACAGCTACCACCACGACCACAATCACAGCTACCAATACCACCATAATCACTGCTACCAACACAACCACCATCGTCACCACAGCTACCATCAGCGCTATTACAGCTACCACCACCATCATCACAGCTACGACAACCACCACCACCACTAATATCGGCTGAATAAAATAGTCTATTCATAGCATCAGTGAAATAATAGACATCGGACTGTACTTTCTCTCTCTCTCTCTCTCTCTCTCTCTCTCTCTCTCTCTCTCTCTCTCTCTCTCTCTCCAAAAACGAATGAAACTCCACGGAAATGTCCCACTGTCTCTTCCACGTGCACGTATGGTAAAAGCAATAGGGACAATTATTAAGGTACCCCCCCCAGAAAAAAAAAAAATAGAAAGTATCATTTGACATCAAAATGAAACTGGCCCATCTAGGACCCAATTCCAGCCATCCTGCCAAATTTCATTACTATCCTTTATCCAGTTTTGGCTGTGCTAAACACACACACACACACACACACACACACACACACACACACATTCACGCACGCTGCGCTGCTTGCGTGGGTGAGGTGAGTTCTCCCCTGTCAATTGTAGCTCAAGGCACGCTGTAGTAGAAGACCAGTGTTACCATATCTAGCATAATTTTATTCTTTTAGCTTAATTCTGATCAAACTTTGGAGTCTGGAATATTTTTTAGCATATTACAAGTTTTAGCATAATTCTAGCATAATTTGGAATGGAATGGAATAAATTTGGAATAATTTTATAAAAACAATAAATCAGAGAGAGAGAGAGAGAGAGAGAGCTGGGCGGGTATCTGATTGCCATACTGATACCTTAAGAACGATTTTATGAGAGTACTCTGTAGCTCAGCCAACCGTCTATGAGAAACCATGAGGCAGTTGACTGCCATTCTTTGATTTTTTTTTAAATAAAAAAAGTTACACCAGTAGTGGAGTACCACTCCATGCAGTAACCTAGCTATTTCATGATGTCGAGCAAGAGGAAGAAAGTTTGTAAAGAGGATCCAGGATCTAGTACTTCAAAAGCTTCATTTGGCAGTGATTCCTGAATAGCAGTGACCATGATTCTGATGTACCCGAGAAGAAAAAAGAAGCTAGTAAAAAAGTTACAACCAAACTTTTCGCCCAGAATGGCTGGCTGAAAGTGGCTCATCAGATTACAGGAAAAACAAAGCTTTTTGAAAGTAGTACAACAGCAATGTTCCTATTCAGCTAAAGTTGTGTCATCAAGGTTCGGAGAGAGAGAGAGAGAGAGAGAGAGAGAGAGAGAGAGAGAAATGTATTCTCTTATGTAGGGTTCAATTAAATATTTTCATAGTAAACATAATACATCATTAATATGTAACATGAACAAATATAGAATTTTGTCATTTAGCTTCAAGTTAGCATAATTCGTTTTTTACTTGGAATAATTTTCCTCAATCTAGCATAATTTTTTTAATTGCCCTAGTATAATTTCGTTGTTCGGATATGGCAACACTGTAGCAGACCCACAAGGGCTCGAAGCTTGGTGAGGTGAATATTAAACGGTCTGCCCCCATGTGCCTTCGTCTCACTCCAGCCTCACTGGGGTTTGATAGTCTGTCGGCGGTCCTTAGAAGCAGCCGAGGTCAGCCTGTTGACCCGCTTTGGTTAGGATACTAGATTAAGGACCTGCATATCCCCAGCGACTGGCTGCGATGAGCAAACAGAAATTATTGTTGTTGTTAATTATTATTATTATTATTATTATTTATTATTATTATTATTTATATTATTATTATTATCATTATTGTTGCTGTTGTTGTTGTTGATATTAGGCACACACACACACACACACACACACACAGGATAATAGTATATAATTAGGACAGTCAGACAAGTAGCAGAGATAGTGGACAGATATGGACAGATAGGGAAATAGACGAGGAAATGTATATAGAAATAGTTAGGCTGATATTTACAAAGACTCACTGTTCAAAAAAATAAATATATAGATTTTTAGTGCATGTTTTTGTTGATTGTATTGGAAAAATTAGGAGAAATTAAAGACTTGAAGGCAGTTTACTATGAAGACGTCTTGTCTAGTTAAGTCTTGTACCTAGGGACAGCTTTATTTAGCTTCATAGAGATGATTTGATCAAGAATGGTTAGCTTTAGTCATCATTAACCTTTCACTCCGATGATGTAATAATTATTTTATCCTGACAGTTCCAAATGGATTTATTCTGTACTTTAGATATTTTTCTAACAGGAAGAGTTCAATGTTCCTTCTTTAAATCCTTAACTACAATGATGGTGGTGGAAAGGGACGCCTCCACGCGGTAGTAGTGATATAACCAGTCCCTGGTTCGCCCCCAGATGAGCCTGAGATCACGACAGCAACAGTGATGAGCCAGTATGAGATATAGTTGCTGCCTCAAAAAGTTAATATTCAATAAAAAAGAGATCTCACGAACTGAGAGGGTTATTGGAGACCATATCTAACTAGTTCAGTTGGAAAAGCTTCATCAGGGTCGAATTTTCCGTGGCACACAGGAGCCATCGTAGCACGGGTTCCTTAGCGATTTATCTTCACATTACATCTTAACATACTCTTGTTTGTTATTTTTTGTTATGATACTGACATACTGTGCAGCAGTAACATACAAGAAGATGCTGAGATGTAATCTGCAGAATAGGCTAATTCGCCAAGGAAGAGATATTAACACATCTCCACTATCATTTATACGACGACCTTTTGTTGAAAATAATCGTTTGGAGGCAGCAAGAACGGAATAGCAAAGACGTCCTCGAGCTGAAGGGGTAAAATCTTCTGAAGGAAGGAAAAATATACTGAAGGATTTGAGTAATCATATTGAAGCGAATGATTTTTAAATTTGTATAATATTTGGATTGTATGTTACTAAGGTTAGTAAGTGAGAGAATGTGACTAAGATTTACTCGTGAAGGGTTCCTGAGTGACTCAAAATTATGTAGGCAGTTTGCAATGATGAAACAGAGAGAGAGAGAGAGAGAGAGAGACAGACAGACAGACAGACAAACAGAAAGACAGACACACAGACAAACAGAGATTTGGAGGCAGACATATACAGTAGGGATGTATATAATTAATTTAGAGGAGATGGCGACCGAAACGGTAGAGAGGTGACCTGCAATACTAATGGACCCAAGCTGGGGCAGGGATCAGTTCGATATTGAAACCCTGCTAAAACAGAATTTACATATCTACCAAAAGACCAGCTGACCTGTCGTAAAACTACCCCAGCTAATATCAATACACCAGTCCTGTATGAGACTGACCTAGTATGTATTCAATATGGACTGTGGGTGAAAGCGCCGAAATGTTGACATGTGGAGGTGTATTATATGTAAGAGGATTACTTGGCCATGGAATAGTCTGTGAAGCCCAAGCTCAGAGTTGGGCACACACACAAAAAATGAGTGCAATACATAGATAGGTAAACAGAGAACAGAGAGAAAGTAAGAGGGATAATGGAAAGAAAATAGCCTCATTTCCTCTTCCTTCTCCTCCTCCTCGTCGTCGTCACCACCAACACACTCAAAATACCTATTCCTCCTCGCCCTCTCTTACCAAGTCTATTTCATCTTCTCTTTCCTTATTTTCCTCCTTCAATCTCATTCTCTTCCGCATCTCAAGTCTCCTTCCTCCCAAACCGCCATTCTAAAGCAGACGCAAGCATAAAACACGAATCTTTCATCTCATCTCATCTCGTCTCACCCTCTTCCTTTTCGTGCTTAAAGCTCCCTCTCTGCGCCTCCCTACCCATCCTCTCCCTCCCTGTACCCTGTCTATCATTTCCTTCCACCATCCCTCTCCCTTCCCTTCACCCTCCTTCTCCCTTCCTTCTACCCTCCTTCTCCCATCCTTCTACCCTCCTTCGTTTCCCCTACTTTCTTCCACCTCTCCCTATACTAGCATTTTCCACCTTTTGATACTCACTGCCTGTAAAACCTTCGTTCTGTCTGAGTCATCTGTCTTTCGTTATTCCTTGTTCAATGTCAAATTACATTATGCCCCTGTCTCTTACATATGTTCGGTTGTTATTTTCATTCTCAGTTTTCTCTTTCCTGTTTATCATTGTCTAGCTTCTCTAATTGTTCTCCCACCCGCACCATCCTAGACTTTCTTCATCCCTACCTACAGCAAGCAATACTTTTTTGTCAGTAATATCATACTCCTTAATGTTACCCCAGTTTTCCTTTAATTCCTCTTCTCCCTCTTTCTATTGCATCCCACTCATCACACCTCAAATCTAAACCAAATCCCATTATTACATGTTATTCCTAGCCATCACCTATCCCTCATGCTGTACCAATCCATCCCTATCTCTAACCATCCCACCTCATACCCTTCTAAACCAGTACTAACTCACATCGCGTCTTCCAATGACATCATCACCTACTCCTCATCCCTGTCCATTCTACGCTTATATGAACCTCTCACACACTCGACATGATTACCAGTGGCGAGAAAAGTGGTATTGTATAAGACAAAGAGAACTTGATAGATTTCCCGCAAAACCTGACACCATCCCCTGTTCCAGCACTATAACCTCTGATCATATTCTTACATAACACCATCCCCCCCCCAGACCTCATCCTCACCACACCCACACTCACATCCACAGCCAGAACAACACCCACTCCCATACCCTTTCCATCACTAACACCTACAAGCACACCCAAACCCACACAAACTCAAACCCCACACTGTCAATTACATTCATACCCACACCCACATCTACACTAGTGCCCTCACATTCACACCTTCACTGTCATCCACACTCATACCCACACTCACACCTACGCTATCACTTACAGCCATACTAACACCTCAGCTATCACCCATAGTTATATCCACATGCACACCTATACCCACAATCATACCCACACCTATACTATCACAAACACTCGTATCCACATCCACCCTTACTCCCACGTCTATACTCACACCTC
>NC_136999.1:48219366-48356866 GCF_032717465.1 Coenobita brevimanus | reverse complement strand
AATGTGGCAAAAAAAGGTCAGGAATGGTGATGAGTTAGTGAGTCAAACAATGCTTATAATGCCTATATTACCGTTTGAAAACCTATATACTCTCGTACTACATATAAATTCATACCAAATAAAGAAATAAATACCGTTTATGAGTGGTGTAGAATAGTTATCCTCCCATAGAACTCGTTTTCTTTGCAGCCAGCCTGATAGAAAACCCTGTAAGGTAAGGAGGTACTCCTACCTGGATCGAGTATTTTAAATCAGGTGAGCGATTTCTCTATGAATTTTCGATGTTTCTCACCAAAAGCGAATGTTTGAGCAAAAAAAAAAAAAAGGGTAAAAAAATGTCGGGACTGGGGCGTACCACTGCCCAGAAAACGTCGGGATGGGGTGGGTTAACAATGTACTATTGATGACAATATTAAGATTCCATCAATGCATGGTCCAGCCTCCTTCAGCGTCAATCACTTCACCTAGTCTCTTAGTTAGGGATTCCACCAAGTTGTAGCAGATGTTAGGCCTGTGTCGCACTGATTCCCAAACTTCCTGGGCCTTCCTAACAATGCCGTCGCAACTGACATCATCACCCACGTCCCATTCACGACACATAATGGCCCACAAGTTTTCGATTGGGTTTAAATCACACTCTTTAGGAGGCCAGTCGATGAGTTCCATCTCTGGGTGCTGACTGAACCACTCCTTGACCACACGGCAGGTATGAATGAGACTCCTGTCCTGCACAAGGATAATAGGATGTGGGTGAGGTAATGCCATACTTCCCAATGTCGGTAACAATACTTCTTCTAAAATGGTAATGTAGTCTTGTCCTGTGAACCGCCCTTCAGTTTCACAAGCTTTCCAGGGCCATAAGCCCACATCCATCCCCATAAATTTTCAGTAATCCTACCACTCCTGGCTCTTCCCTGAATGTGTTCAGGAGTACAGCGAATGTTGATATGTCACCAACATATTCGCGCCCCAGCCTCAACAGTCGAAAAACACTTTTCGTCTGTAAATATGACATGTTTCCAGAAACCTGGGTCTACCGCAAGATATTGGAGTGCGAAGTCCAGCCGCACTTCCCTTTGTTCCTGGGAAAGCTTGTCTTTCTTTGCCGTCACGTAACAGTTGATTTTGTTTTCTTTCAAACGTCGTCGAATTGTTCGTGGGTGACAAGGTAACTGCAGATAATGAGCGACCTGAACTGAATTCGTCTTGGGTCGCTCATGTATGGTGTCCAAAATGCGGGCAACGTCATCATGTGTGGTAACTTTAGGTCTCCCACTACAAGGCTTAGTCTTAACGGAACTTTCCTCCCGCCACGGATGAATCCATCTGTTGACTGTCCTGATGGACACACCCGTCATATGGGCAATGTCTCTTGATGACTTCCCACACTCCCACATCCCGATGATTCGTCCCCGGAGAGTAATGACAGCTGGAGTGTTAGCCTGTTTCTCTGCCATACCTAAGTAGAAACAGTTTTATAAATTAATTGACAAGTTAATATTTTTTGCAAGTATGGCGGGTAATTCACAATAACAGTGACCCTAACTTCTAAGCAGATACAAAAGCAATATATCGTATTTGTAGCATGTCATTGCTATAGGTAAAACTCCATTCAGTCCGTGAGTGAACATACTATTACTTCTCCACCCCACCCCTACCCACAAAGATCATCACCACAGTTAAACATTCACTTTATAGCTTTCCTCTCACCCGAATGTTCCCACCATATTAAACATTCAATATCCAGCATCAGCAGTCACATGCATTGCATACCATACTGACAGACTAAAAACCGACAACATCCCGTCGACACTCCTTTCACGACAGCCTTCTTACCCCCAACCCGGCCAGAGTATTTCCACACTATATCGCACACACACACACACACACACACACACACACACACACACACACACACTGCCTGCATTTTACCCCGTGACCTTTGCCTCTACTTGAGTGATTTCCCTCAACTACACTCCAGCGTTCCCACCAACTCACAGTCACTCATGACGTTTCCTCACATCTCATAAGTGGGCCAACACCTCTACACTGTTACAGACACTACCGTGTTATCAGCAACTATCAGTCTGACCTTCTGATATCAGCTTATTTTCATTATTCAATAGTAACATTTACTCTTTATATAAATGAAATTATGTTCTGAGTTAAAAAATACACAGGAATGAATTACTCCAAATATCCTTTAAATATTACCAATTACAAGTATTGTATTTGGTGTCACGTATGCAGTGCGGTACCAGGTAAAAAGAACGATAAATAAGACACTGTATAATGTTAGCAACTTACCCTGTGATGTGGCTATCAGATGTCTGCCATAGAAATGCGGCAGTAGGCCCCACGTCACCTAGTCTCACGTGTTGAGGCAACCTCTTACAGTAGCCGAGAAATTGTGCGAATAGCTAATCAGAGGCATCACTCTAAAAATAGCATTTTAGATTTTGGCTACATGATGTCCATTTACGTCTCTCTCTCTCTCTTTAACCATCACCTTTTCCATCTTTTTTCACCTCACTCCTTTTTGTTCACTCGCTTCCCCTCCCCCCTTACCTCTCCCTCACCCTCCTCCTCACTTCATTAAGTCATCATGTCTTCCTCTCTCTCATTCTCCATTTCAGGTGGTTCCCCTCCTCTTCATTCTCCTCCACCTCGCACCTGTTCTCACATCACAGGTTCATTAACTCTGCTTCTCACTCCTCCTGTTTATCTCTGGTTTATCTCACCCGATTCCTCACTCATTCCATTCTTATTTCTTCTCTCGCTTCTTCCTCACCTCACTCTTTCTACATTTCTTATCCCTCCTTCTTCTCCTTTATTTTTCTTGCATCTCCACTCACATCTCTCCCACCACTTCCTCCTCTCATGGCTCTCGTTCACATCTGTCTCACCTCTCACAGCCGTTGCCCCCTTTCCCTTTCACTCTCTCTCGCTCTCCCTTCACAGAAAAATGGCAGGAGAACAAAGCCATGCCATAGTATACCCGCCCCCTCCCCCTCACTAACAAGACGAGAGAGAGAGAGAGAGAGAGAGAGAGAGAGACAGACAGACAGACAGACAGACAGACATCTACAGTATATACAGTATCTAGGCTGCTTCCCCCAGAGAAAGGGGGTAGCCGAGACAGGACAACACACTCCCAGTTTGCTCATCCACACACACACATTTATTCGTATCTTAGCCCCTAGGGTAGAAGGGACAGATCCTCACCGCACCACACCGCACGAGGATCAACTGAGCAGTGCAATAAGCGACATCCACAGTAGGGCCCGACAGCAGAGCTTGTTTACCCCTGCCACATCATAATGGACCCATCCCTTTACCCGCACCTGACCTGATGAGACCAAAAGAGGGGGAATATCCCTTCATGGGGGCGTCACCATTTATTCATTCACAATTTCTCTCCAATCATTCCTATCACACGACAATTATTCCTATCATATACAGTATCGAAAAAAAAAATGTTCATTTAAAATGATTGTTAAGAAGTAGGAACGGCATGAGTGGACAGATAAAAGATGAAGAAAGCACAGAAACAAGAGAGTATTCAGGATGGGAGGAGATTTGGAGACCTATGCCCATTACTACCTTCCACATTTTAACCACAAACTTGTGCCTGTTGGAATGTAGTAATGGGTATAGGTCTTCAAATCTCCTCCCATCCTGAATGCTCTCTTGTTTCTATGCTTTTTCATCTCTTATCTGCGAACTATTGTCATTCCTACTTCTTAACAATCATTTTAAAAGAAGATTTTTGTCTTCTAATTTATGATCTTTTTGTGGAAGTTTAATCATGCATAAAGCAAGTGTTTGATTTGGATTGTTACATGCATAGCATACTGAAAGACTAAAACGAGGGTGCCGTCCCGTGAAAAGAAGTGCTTTGGTACGTTCTTTAACTGTAGGCGAGCTGTAGCTACCCAATATTGCGCAAAATGACATACTTAAAGTGACTGTGATGCGGTTTTCAGGCCGTAACTCGCAAGGAGTGGCCTGAATGCATTTCTAAACATGATATGAAACATCTATACTTCACAAACAGCATTTTCGTGTACAGAACGCTCGCATACGCCCCCCCTTTTTTTTTTTTTTTGAGTTATGACTGATGAAGACGAAAGAAGGAAAGAAAAAAAAGAACAAAATCGATATTTCGTGGTTCGATTTTGCGACTCCTACGAATGTTATCAAGACTTTGCGGGTAGTTTTGCACTTGAATAGCGAAGATATTTGAGTTCATAAGCTTAGAGCTGGGCTTTGTGGCCGTTTTCGCGAGGATGCTTTAATACCCTACTTACAGCACGCCATTTTGAGCCTGTTTCATTCCTACTTACAGAGTGGCTACCGCACTAGGTGGTAGGTATCTGTTTCTCTGCCTGTTGCACCGAGATACAAATAAGGTACAATATCAAAACACTATCAAAATGGATCTTTTCTTTCCACCGTTTCATAATCAGCACAACTCTTGTTTTCTGTTCAGTGCAATACTAAAGATTTTACTCGTCTGGGAGTAAGTTCTAGGAGCCTGAGTCTCATAGCGCCATCATGAAAACTCTCAACGTCGGCACAACTCTCATGTGTTCTATTCCAGTTTTATTCAAGCGAGTGAATAACACGACCATGACAAAGTCAGCTATGAGAGAGAGAGAGAGAGAGAGAGAGAGAGAGAGAGTGAGAGAGAGAGATGGAATGGGCAGGTATGGGTGTACGGTCGGATAGGTGAGACACACAGATATACAAAAAGTTAAAGAGGAGGAAATAGAAAACCCACATTTATGCAATAAACTAGTGGTTCACGCATACTATCTCTCTCTCTCTCTCTTTATTACGGGCAGGATACCACTGGTATATATATATATATATATATATATATATATATATATATATATATATATATATATATATATATAATTATATATATATGTGTGTGTGTGTGTGTGTGTGTGTGTGTGTGCTTTGTTCTGCAGTGGAGTTGTAATGGCTGCTGCCGACGATTTATATATATATATATATATATATATATATATATATATATATATATATGGAAGTAATGCGAGTATAAGTGGCTGGGGAATGGCTGGGAGAAGGAGGGAGGTGAGAAGACAGGAAGAAATCAGTAGGATAGAAGTTGTGGAAGCAATGAAGAAAGTTAAATCAGGGAAAGCCCCAGGGATTGATGGAGTGTGTGGTGAAATGCTGAAGCATGGGGGAGAGATAGTAGTAGAATGGATGTGGAAGATGTGCAGATTGGCCTGGGAGGTAGGTAGAGTCCCGGAGGATTGGAAGTCAGGTATAATTATTCCCTTGTACAAAGGAAAAGGGGAAAAAGAAGTGTGTGGTAATCATAGGGGCATTTGTCTTCTTAGTATAATAGGAAAAGTATATGGTAGGATACTTATTGACAGAGTTAGAGAAAGAACAGAGAAATTAGTTGGAGAAGAACAGGGAGGTTTTAGAAAGGGAAAAGGTTGTGTAGATCAGATATTCATTCTCAGATCTTTAGTGGAAAAGTTTCTAGAGAAGGGAAAGAAGTTGTATGCGGCTTTCATGGATTTGGAGAAAGCATATGACAGGGTGGATAGACTAGGATTGTGGAATGTGTTAAGAATATATGGAATAGATGGGAAGTTGTTGAATGCTGTGAAGAGTATGTATGATGGTGCGAAGGCTGCAGTGCGTGTGGATGGTGAACTAAGTGAATTTTTCTCTTTGAAAATTGGGTTGAAACAGGGATGTGTCATGTCTCCATGGTTGTTCAATCTGTACATGGATGGGGTAATAAAAGAGGTACAAGGTAGGGTAGTCGATGTTGGAGTGGCCCTGGTGAGAGAGGATAGTGTTTGGAAACTCCCTGTACTGTTGTTTGCAGATGATACCGTGTTGTTGAGTGAAGACGAAGGGGAGCTGCAAGGCTTGCTGGATGAGTTTGAGAGAGTGTGTAAGAAACGGAATCTAAAGGTGAATGTAGGGAAGAGTAAAGTGATGGTCTTTGAGAGAGGTGAAGTCAGTGAATGTACAGCGAGGTTGGATGGTGAGGAATTGGAAAATGTGAGTACGTTTAAGTACTTGGGTAGTGAGATGAGTAAGGATGGAGGTTTGGAGGGTGAAGTGCTTGAAAGGGTACAGCAGGGAAGAAAGGTTGCTGGTTCTTTGAAAGCAGTGATAAGAAACAGGGAAGTGAGCATGGAAGTGAAAAAGTTACTACATGACAGTATTGTGATACCAACTCTAATGTACGGAAGTGAAGCTTGGACGTTGTTGGAAGGACACAAGTCAAGAGTGAGAGCCGTGGAAATGAGTTATTTAAGAGGAGCCTGTGGAGTCACATGGAGAGACAGGCTGACGAATGAGGATATAAAGGAGCGTTGTGGTGTTGATGTGGATGTGATAGGAAGCGTTATGAGGAACACACTGAGGTGGTTTGGCCATGTGGAGAGGATGGAGGGTCAAAGACTGACGAAGAGAGTGTATGTGAGTGAGGTGGAGGGGGAAAGAGGGAGGGGGAGGCCGAGGATGAGATGGAGAGATGGGGTGGAGAGGTATATGAGAGAGGGGGGTGTGAGTTGGGAGCAGGGGAGTGAAATGGCGGGGGACTGGGCGACTTGGAGGCGATTTGTTTGTGGCCACCCCAATCGGGATTGAGGCGTCTGGCAATAGATAGATAGAATATATATATATATTGTTACGCTGTCTGCCTTTCCGTTCCCACGGGTGCAGCCGTTACAGCTGGGCTAGGGGATTATGCAGTATGTATCCGTGTCATTCGCGGAGTTTAAATTAGCGAGTGTTACAAGTTCTTTTGTTTCTTTCGTTCCTGCCACTGAGGGCAATTTTATTTAATACCATGCTGAGAATGCATTTGATTATTTTGTCTTGTGTGAGCTACCAGTATATTTAATGATGTTTTGCTTGCATTAGAAGTACCAATTTATTGTAGAGAGAAAGGGGCACGAATATAAGTTCTTATTAATTAATTTGATTCATGCGTTCGCGCTTGGCTGCACACGAGCCTAGCACCAGTGCAGTATCTTCCCAACTAGCTTCCGTATCGTGCGTGTGTGCACACTCTCTCTCTCCCCAGTCATTTTTTTTATGCCGAGCTGGCGTTTTCGTTTAAGTTCATTTTTACTCGTTTGTTGACTGAGGGAAGTAGATATTTTATTTTGTTTTTGTAACCGTGTTGTCTTTGGAGGGCCAGTTTGGCTCACCGTGGTCCTCTCGCTGCCTTTGTTAACGTTCCCCAACACACGTACATACACACACACCCCTAACCCCTACACAGTTAATCCCATCTCTTTGCACAAGGCGAGTGAGAACCATCGTGAGCTATTAACTGCGTTTCCCCTTGGACACGGGTTAAGTAGAAATTCGTCACCACCGGAAGTAAGTGGGAGGTGTTCCTGTAAACTGTCTCGGGCGGTATTACTTCCGGTAGTGACGATAGTAGGCTAGATCTATAGGTAGGCTGTTCCGTTTTACTATCAAAGTACAGAGTGTTGCGTTCTTAAGTAAGTACTTTTCCGTTGCGCAGTTTTTTCTCTAGTTTGCGGAGTGTCAGTGCCGGGGTCTGCGTTATTTTTGCAACGCAGTGGAGGCCGATCATCTAAGGCTGACTTGTCTTTTTGTAATAGCCCCGGGCTGGCGCCACCGTAACAGTGGCGACCTCGCACCAGGATATCCTAACAGTGCCTTCTTCTTGCTAGGATATCGTTACCTTGGCGTTCTCTGTCTTTGAGGTGAAGTTGATGTGTTTGTAGTTTCTCAGTCAGCATTAGTATTTCATTATTCAGTACTGCCATTGATTTGTCGCCATGGAGTCACGCGTGTCTACACCAGATCGCGTACGTGCTGAGTCACCTGTGGATATGGAACAACGAGAGGCACATAGCAAAGGTACTCCTCGTGTGAGCCCTGAGTTTGACTATGGTGCTGACTTGCCTCGTTTCGCTACCCCACTATTACCATCTATGATGCCGCCGAGCCAGTTTAGAGCAGTTCCCCCAGGTATGTCTGGTGCTTTCCCTGGAGTTGTTCATTCCACTCCCATATACCCTGGAGCCTTGTCACCGGAGGCTCAGTTGCAGTTGGAGTTGAAAAAGATGGAGATGGAAATGCAGCGTGCAAAAGAAGAGAGGGAGATGCAGCGTGAAAAAGAAGAGAGGGAGATGCAGCGTGCAAAAGAAGAGAGGGAGATGGAGATGCAGCTGGAGATGCAGCGTGAAAAAATGCGATTTGAGCTGGAGAAGACTCGCTTGGAGGTGACTGCTAATAGACCAACTTCAGATACCCAAACCTCAGGCCGTGCAGAGGATAGGGAGAGTTGGTTCTCAAGGAGTCTAAAATTAGTGCCAGCATTTGATGAGTTGAAGGTGACAGAATGGTTTGTCAGGTTTGAAAAGAAGGCTAGGGAGTTTGAGTGGCCCAGGCAGCGCTGGGTGGGCTTGGTATCTAATGTGCTGAAGGGAAAAGCTTTGGAAGTGTATAATAGGTTGAGCCCTGAGGATGTAGATGATTATGATGAATTTAAAACTGCCATCCTGAAGGCATATGAACTTAGACCAGAGGCTTATCGGTTGTTGTTCCGTGGTGCTCGGAAAAGACCTGCTGACACCTATATGGCCTACGCTAGGTATCTGGAGGAGAGGTTAGACGAGTGGTTGCTGAGTGAGAGCGCCACTTCATATAACGATGTGCGTGAACTGCTTTTGATGGAACATTTTACCAACATGGCTGACAAAGAAATTGGTGTTAAAATTAGGGAGAAGAGATTCAAGACCGTGAAGGAAGCAGCGACGTGGGCTGATGACCGGGTGTTTGCCTTGCGGAGTATGGGGGTCAAGTATGCTAATTTTCAATATTCCAGGGAGAGGACTGTGAGTGGCCCTGCCTGGGATAAATCTCCCGTGAATCAGTCCAAGGGAAGTACAGAGGAGAAAAAGAATTCTGGGAGAAAGAGCCCTGTATCCAGTTCGAAGCTAGTTTGTTACTTTTGCAAACAGAGTGGGCACATCAAGCCTAACTGCCCTAAGTGGAAGGCCTCCCAAAATGCCAAACCAGTGGCACTAGTTGTAGGTTCGAGTCAGGTGAACGAGAGGAGTTGGGAGAGTGGTAACGGTGAGGGAGAAGTCTGTGGAAAGCTGGAGTGCAGCCGGCTGTGCTCGCTGCCAGCTCAGGCTGAAAAAGTTACCCAACATGCTATGCCACCTCCGGATGAACTGCCTCAGAAATCGTCCCTAGACTGGTGTAAACCTTTTATGTGTCACGGCACAGTGAAAATTCATGGGATCAGTTATCCAGTTACTGTGGTTCGTGATACCTGTGCACAACAGTCTGTGTGCAGAAACGTGACTGGAGGGCCTGTAAACTCAGGGAAGTATGTGCTGTGCAGAGGCATAAACGCAGATGAATACTATGATTATGTTCATGTGGAACTCGATTGCCCTATTGTTCAGGCTGCAGCTCAAGTAGCTGTTGTTGATGTAATGCCAGTGGAGGGGGTTGATTTTCTGCTGGGGAACGACCTGGCTGGGGAGAAGGTATTTCCATCTCTTCCCCCACCAGTTGTTGTGGCAGAGAAGTGTTTTGACGCCCCAGAAATTGGTATTGAAGTTGATGCAGAAGTGGAAGCCATGTTCCCGGTCTGTGCAATTACAAGATCTATGGCACAGGTTGCAGCCCGGGAGGAAGAATTGGTGAAGTCACAGGTTCTTGGGGTCGACTGTGATGAGGCAGGGCCACCAATGGAGGAACCTAGTGAGCAGAGTGTTGCTGTAGTGGGTGAGGAGAGTGGGAATGCGTGCATGGGCGCTGCCCCACTTCCCACTCAGGACACTAGAGGTGGTGTTGAGTGTGTCTGTGTGGAGACTGAACCCAGCCCACCGACTGAATTAGGAGAATTTCAGGACGCTGGGGTCGACTGCGAGGATGCAGGACCTCCATCAAACGCGCCTGAGGAACAGAGTGTCACTGTTGAGGGTAGAGGTGATGATGTCAGTGTGGAGTCTGACATTCCTCCCCCTGTCGAGTGTACTAGAGGTGACGCTGAGATTGATCGCCCTTCGCAATCCAGTGTCCCAACCAGTCCCTTATCTCAGTCCTCAGTAGGGCTGGCGGGTGTTGGGCCAGCAGAATTGAGCGTGAAGCAACAGGAGGATGTAACATTAAAGCCCTTGTTTGCTCGAATAGGGGAAGAAAGAAGTATGGAGTGTGGTAAGGAGGAGTTCCTGATTAAAGACAATGTTTTACATCGCCGTTGGACGCCCACTGGCGCCACGGTGGATGGAGGAGTGGGTGAGTTAGTGCAGGTGGTGGTGCCTGTGCAGTATAGGGTGCTGTTAATACAGTTAGCACATGAGGGACCTTTAGCAGGTCACTTGGGAAACAGAAAGACAGTGCAGCGCTTAAGATATAACTTTTGGTGGCCAAGTATGCCGGGACAAGTTGCTGCGTACATCAAGAGCTGTCACACGTGTCAGATAGTGGGCAAGCCTAATCAAGTTCTTCCTGTGGCCCCTTTGACTCCCATTCCTGCAGTTGAACCTCCGTTTACCCGGGTAATCATTGATATCGTGGGCCCTTTACCTCCTACTTCTGCTGGAAACAAGTATTTGTTAACCATAATGGATGTTACAACGCGATACCCAGAGGCTATACCAATCAGAAGCATGCAGGCGAAGTCAGTAGTCAAGCAACTTATCCTGTTTTTTACTCATTTTGGCCTGCCCAAGGAGTTGCAGTCAGACCGTGGAGTGAATTTTACATCTAATTTGTTTAAGCAGACAATGACAGAGTTGGGCATCAAACACATTTTGTCCAGTGCCTACCATCCGCAATCACAAGGTGCCCTGGAGAGGCATCATCAGACCTTAAAGACAATGCTGCGCACCTTCTGCTATGATAGTGGAAAGGATTGGGACCTAGCGGTACCCTTTGTTATGTTTGCAGTGAGAGAGGTACCAACTGAGTCGTTAGGGTTTTCACCCAATGAGTTAGTGTTTGGGCACAGAGTTCGTGGTCCCTTGGATGTGGTGCGAGAGGCCTGGAGTAACAACAAATCTGGCAACCAGGAATCCATGCTTGACTATGTCTGCCGCACTCGGGAGAGACTGCATTGCGCTTTAGAGCTTGCCCGTGACCATCTAATCGGGGCTTAAGTGAAAATGAAGGCTCATTACGATAAGAAGGTCAGAAGTCGTGAGTTTAAGCAAGGAGATGAAGTTTTGGCACTGCTGCCCATGCAAGGAAAACCTCTGGCAGCTAGATTCAGTGGTCCTTATATTGTGAAGAAGAGAGTTGGGGAACTTGACTATCTAATTGTTACCCCAGACAGGCAGAAGAGTACTCAGTTGTGCCACATTAATATGTTGAAGCCATACTACCGCCCAGTTGATTCTCATTGTGGGATGACTGCTGATGTCTCTCACCTGGGATGTGAAGGAAGGAGAAGGGAGGACGTGGCATCAAAGGAACGTACTGTGGAGGGAGCTGTTGGTGCCGGTGATGTGAGTAGTGGACCAGGGTTACAGCCACAGTCCCTGGAAGGTGACTTTGGAGCGGACGTCGAGGGAACCAGGGATAAGAGCGCTCCTGTAGTTTTGGCGATTGGTAGTGAGTTGGAGGAGCAGGAGGAAGTGCTTAGTCGTGGTGAGATGTTACCAGCTGACCTATGGGAGGGCAATGGTTATGCAGCTCTGGTGGAGAAATTGCGACACCTTGATCCAGTAAAGCGAGAAGAGTTGTGCAACAGATTATGGAAACATCCGAATGTTTTTGGAGATTCACCGGGATTGACAACTTGGGCTACTCATGCAATTGACGTTGGGGATAGTAAGCCTGTAAAATTAGCTCCCTACCGCATCAACCCTATCAGACAGAAAGCTCTCGATAATGAGATCAAGTATATGTTGGACCATGGATTGATCAAGAGGAGTTTCAGTGAGTGGAGTTCACCAGTTACCTTGCAGCCGAAGCCAGATGGGAAGGTTAGGTTGTGTGTGGACTTCCGGAAAGTTAACTCACTGTCTAAGACCGATGCTTATCCCTTACCTCGGGTCGATGACTTCGTGGACAAGGTGGGAAATGCCACTTATATCACCAAACTTGACTTAGTAAAAGGATACTGGCAGGTCCCGCTGACGGAACGGGCTAAACAAGTGGCTAGCTTTGTTGTCAGTGGTGCAGTATATCAGTGCCAGGTGATGCCTTATGGATTGAAGAATGCTCCAGCCACTTTCCAGAGGCTTATGGATAAAGTGGTGGATGGCATACCTAATTGTGTCGTTTACATCGATGATGTCATTGTGTATGACACCAAGTGGGAGGAGCACCTTGATCATGTGGAAATGCTCATTAAGCGGTTGGAGGAAGCTGGTTTAGTAGTCAACTTGGACAAGTGCGAGTTCGTACGTGCTAAGGTCCAGTACCTTGGATTTGTTGTAGGACATGGGCAAGTGGCTCCACCTCGGGCTAAGGTGGATGCCATTTCCAACTTTGCAGCACCCCAGTGTCGCCGTGCCCTCCAGCGATTTTTGGGCATGATCGGCTATTACAGACGATTTATTGGGAATTACTCCACAGTGCTTGCCCCTCTTACTGACTTATTGCGCAAGGATAAGAAGTGGCAGTGGACAGCTGAGTGTGAGCAAGCTTTTACTACTGTTAAGTCTCTGCTGTGCCACCACCCTATATTGCGTGCACCAGATTTTGACAAATCTTTTGTGCTGGCAGTTGATGGTAGCCGAGTAGGGGTAGGAGCAGTGTTGATGCAGCCGGATGAGGGCCAGGTTGAACATCCCATATCATACTTCTCAAAGAAGTTTAATAGAGCCCAGAAGAACTATTCCGTCATAGAGCAGGAGTTATTAGCGATTATCCTGGCCCTGCAACACTTTGCTGTCTACCTGCCCCCTTTTGGCCCTGTGATCAAGATTTATTCAGACCATCATCCCCTGCAGTTTTTGAACAAGTTTAAATTTAAGAACCAGCGTTTGACCCGCTGGAGTTTGCTTTTGCAAGAGTACAATTTAGAAGTTAGGCATATTAAAGGGACTGATAACGTAATTGCTGATTGTTTATCCAGGGAGGGGTCAGGGTCTTGATTCGAAAATTTTGATCCAGGGCTCAAAATTTTCCCTTGGGGAAGGGCGTGTTACGCTGTCCGCCTTTCCGTTCCCACGGGTGCAGCCGTTACAGCTGGGCTAGGGGATTATGCAGTATGTATCCGTGTCATTCGCGGAGTTTAAATTAGCGAGTGTTACAAGTTCTTTTGTTTCTTTCGTTCCTACCACTGAGGGCAATTTTATTTAATACCATGCTGAGAATGCATTTGATTATTTTGTCTTGTGTGAGCTACCAGTATATTTAATGATGTTTTGCTTGCATTAGAAGTACCAATTTATTGTAGAGAGAAAGGGGCACGAATATAAGTTCTTATTAATTAATTTGATTCATGCGTTCGCGCTTGGCTGCACACGAGCCTAGCACCAGTGCAGTATCTTCCCAACTAGCTTCCGTATCGTGCGTGTGTGCACACTCTCTCCCCAGTCATTTTTTTTATGCCGAGCTGGCGTTTTCGTTTAAGTTCATTTTTACTCGTTTGTTGACTGAGGGAAGTAGTTATTTTATTTTGTTTTTGTAACCGTGTTGTCTTTGGAGGGCCAGTTTGGCTCACCGTGGTCCTCTCGCTGCCTTTGTTAACGTTCCCCAACACACGTACATACACACACACCCCTAACCCCTACACAGTTAATCCCATCTCTTTGCACAAGGCGAGTGAGAACCATCGTGAGCTATTAACTGCGTTTCCCCTTGGACACGGGTTAAGTAGAAATTCGTCACCACCGGAAGTAAGTGGGAGGTGTTCCTGTAAACTGTCTCGGGCGGTATTACTTCCGGTAGTGACGATAGTAGGCTAGATCTATAGGTAGGCTGTTCCGTTTTGCTATCAAAGTACAGAGTGTTGCGTTCTTAAGTAAGTACTTTTCCGTTGCGCAGTTTTTTCTCTAGTTTGCGGAGTGTCAGTGCCGGGGTCTGCGTTATTTTTGCAACGCAGTGGAGGCCGATCATCTAAGGCTGACTTGTCTTTTTGTAATAGCCCAGGGCTGGCGCCACCGTAACAATATATATATATATATATATATATATATATATATATATATATATATATATATATATATAATATATACAGAACTGGTATATGTATAGAATTCACAGTACGTTTTCTGAAGTGCAACAGTCCTTCAGTGTGTCATACCTGGAAATGTAATAATTTCCTGATCGACACAGTTGAAAGAGAGAACAATGATTAGATCGCCGATACATATAAATACAGATGAACGAAGCTACGAAGGGTTATATTGTACTCTCCCTATTCCTTGTCCTGCCTGGCGATATAAATATATATATATATTTTTTTAATAAAATCAAGAAACAAGGTTTGATTCAACATTTCACATGTTCGTTTTTGTTCCTGCTAAAACAGACATAAGTTATGGCAGAGAATTGATAGTAAGAATGTTTTTGAATGCTCGTCAGGCATCTTTGGCGGGAACATTTTTATGCTCCATATGTACTATACATTTAATCCTTCCTTCTGAGATCGTCACTTATATTTGATTGACATACCTCCACACGATTTTATTCGTGCTGTCTGGAAGTCTGTTAGTGACAGGGTACTGAAGAATGTGTTCTTTTACCACTTTGGTCTGTTTGAGCGTTTTTATATCGAATTCTTGCTTCCAGCAAACGATTTTATTCGCCTTAAAACATACCTCTGATAGTGATGGAGTTAATGAAAGGTACATGAAACTTCTGTTTGAAAATATCTTCTAAGCTTAATAGAGTCGCCCTGAGATGGCAAGAATATAATTACAAATATGTCACCGGGGTAACTTACTAATTCCTTCTTTATGACAATCTCTAAACTCGTTGAAATAGTCTGATGGTGATTAAAATCAAGCAATAATTACGTTATCGTTGTGAAGGAGCTGCAGGTAATAAGGTACATTCATGGAGGGACATGATGGCTATGATGGTGATATTGGTGGCTGGGGTGATGGTGGTGAGATAGGTAGATAGATAGATGAATGGAGAGAGAGAGAGAGAGAGAGAGAGAGAGAGAGAGAGAGAGTAATCAAACAGTGGTAGTGAGAATGGTTAGAGGAGGAGTGTATCGTATTGCGAGGAGTAATTGAAAGTGAGAGAGAGAGAGAGAGAGAGAGAGAGAGAGAGAGAGAGAGAGAGAGAGAGAGAGAGAGAATGGATAAACTCGTTTATAGACGACGAAAAAAAAAAAAAAGCAGCGGGATGTGGTTGAATGGGTAAGAAAGTTATTGAGTGGCTGGGAACGGCGTGTATTGGGGAAGAAAATGTTATATAAACAGGAAGCAAGTTAATCCTATAAGTGGTAAATAGGGGACAGGGGAGAGGGCACTGGGAGAAGGGTACTGAACTGAAAGGGATAAACACAGTAGCTGGGGGGGGGGGCTATGCGTTATGTACTGATGTAGTGCATTAGCCACGTTGCTCTCGTGAAGTTATTTCGACGCCTGGTGACCTAGGGAATTGAAGCGCACCGACCGAAAGTGCCCGAAAAGCGCCTATTTCTGAGTCGTTATTGGCATTTTCTTTGTTCAAGTAATGTCAGTCAAGTGAGAGCAAGTGGCCACTGATGCCTTAAAAATCTGGAAGAGAAGCCTAGCCCCCAACCTTTTCTCTAGTGATGGGGTAGTGCTGAATGGGTAAACAGTATTTAGGTTGCAGAGAAAGAAATCAGTGGAGAAGACATTGGGTAATGGGATGTAAGGGAAACAGAAAAAAAATAGGCAAGTAAGGGGAAAAATTGGGGAGATGCGGTGTGTTCAGGACTAGAGAGAGAGAGAGAGAGAGAGAGAGAGAGAGAGAGAGAGAGAGAGAGAGAGAGATAGGAATAGGGAAGATGGGATGAAGAAGTGAGAGAGAGAGAGAGAGAGAGAGAGAGAGAGAGAGAGAGAGATGAGGTGTGAACATAAAAGGAAAAGGAGAATGTTGTAAAGGAAGGGCAGGGAAGAGACTCAAGACAATACATATCATATCAAGAATTCCTGTTACATTACCGTGGTTTAAGTCGAAATAAAATGGCGTGTTGGTTAACTAATCAAGAATATTCAGTTTAATTTAAATCACTTCACATAATCAGTGGCGTACCTGAGGGTGGGGGGGGGGGTTCTGTTTGAAACTGCCCCCCGGGCCCCCAGTTGAGGGGGGGGGCCCATAAGCCGTAAAAATTCATGAGCTTTTTTACTAATATACAGTATCTCTCTCTCTCTCTCTCTCTCTCTCTCTCTCTCTCTCTCTCTCTCTCTCTTTCTCTCTCTCTCTCTCTCTCTCTCTCTATATATATATATATATATATATATAATCCCGACAATCCCTGGTGAGATATTAGATAAGTTCTTTTTTCAGCTAAGTGGGGAGCATGTTTGTTCATGGCAAATCTTTTTCATCAAATCTTGCTAGATGTTGGACGGGAGCCCCGCAAAGAGCATAGCCCCCCAGGCCCCCGGATCTCTAGGTACGCCCCTGCACATGATGATAAAATCTCGCTCCCTCCTGCTCTACTTCCCCCCCCCCCTCTCTCTCTCTCTCTCTCTCTCTCTCTCATGTTAACGATATGGTAACGACGATAAAAACGGTATGGAAATGAGGAGAAGCAAGAGGATGGTAATGAAAAGGAGGTGGCGGAAGGCAAAAGAATTGTTAAGAGTTGATGGAAATAATAGAAGATAAAAGAAAGTGAAGCTGATAGAACATGTTAGAACAATAAAAATTCTGAGGGTGACTGAAGGTGACTGAGGGCGACAGAAGGTATTTATAATTTCCAAGGTAACAGAAATTATGAAAGTGGAAAGTGAAGACAATGGAAAAAGTGAGGAAAGTCTAGACGAGGAGGCCTATAGTGTGCAGAGCATATCCTTATCATTTGGCAGACAGTGGGAGGTTAGAGCCTACTGAAGAAATACGGTACGGAGTTGGTGAGGCACACCTTCCCAAAGGACAGTGGACTTGGGCACACCCTTTGCAATACCGTGAACCACAGTTGTATGGGCCACCGAGGTGTTATGAACAGAGTTCTCCTCCTGGAATCTCTGAGCTTGTGAACTAAGTTGGGAAGAGCTTGGAATGCGAGTGGAGGCAACAGGTATATGAATGTCCACTTCATCCAGTCCTCCTTGAACATGACATGGCCTCATGCTGATGTACAGTGTGTCCTGTATAGGTAGAACAATAACTTCATCATATCTTTGGTGGCAAAGAGGTCCACCTGCAGGCTGCCCCACCTGAGAATCAGTAAGTCGAATTCACCACTCCTGAGAGCCCATTCAACTGAAGCCGACCTGAACCTGCAGAGTGCGTTGGCCCACTGGTTCACCTCCCCCAGCAAGTACTGAGCCGACAGGTACCAGTGGCGACAGTTCATGAGCCATAGAATTTCCTCTGTCTGTGCTGGTAGGGGCGCTGACCTTGACGAGCCTTGCTTCTTGACAAAAAGTGCTGCTGCTTGGTTTTCCAATTGGAACCTGACTGCTGTCTTTGGCTTAGGTTGAATCTCCAGAAGAGCTACCCCCAGCTCCCTGAAGTTTGTGCTTGGCACGCTCTGACTATGTTAGGGCCCCTTGTCGTTGGTACCTCTATCATGTCTCCATGCTCCAGTCCAAGAGTGTGGCATTGGTAATGATTGTTAGCTGAGGTTTATGTGGCAGCCATGGGACCCAACTGGTGTGGAATTCTGGCACCAACCATCATCGTAACAGCCTCCACAGGCCGACATGGAAGGGACAGAGCTTGTTTTGATTATTTCCTGGTGGGATTGCAGTGTTTATTTCCCATGTTAGGCGGCGATGGCACAACCTGCCTTGGGGAAGGACGTCCACCACGAAGTTTAGTGTCCCAAGGAGACAGTTGCTTGGCGTGACTGTCCTGAACAATTTTCCCTGAAGGCAATGAGCATCGGCCAGGTAAAGGCATACTAGCGCTTACCTGGTGTCCCATCCCAGGCATAGCTAGGTTACTTACAGGGGCAAGGAAGATTTTTACATACTGATTTTATAGCTGCGCTCTCCACTGCATTGATTTCCCTGAGTGTATGCTTGTGACACTCCTCTTTGGTGGCTGCTGGAAGAAACCTGTCATAGTGATACATTAATTCATTGATTTCCTTTGATACCTGACAATGTACCAACACCTTTGTTAGTCTGAAGATACGAAGAGCTAGGCAGAGAATGAAGGTTAAGTACATGAACTGAAAAGACACTTCATCTACCCAAACTGCTAGGACTTTGCTGTAATGCAAGTGGATGTGAGTGTATCAGTAGGCTTCATGGAGGTAAAATGTTGTGAGCTATTCTTCCTGATGGAGATGAAGTTGAATCTGACTCGTCATGAACATCCTGAAGCAGTGTCTAGTAATTTACTGTTTGAGGTTGCTGATGTCCATTACCAGTCTTTCTTGTTGTGATTATTGTCTGGAAATGGCGAAGGCATGACAGAGGAACACCAGCCCCGAAGTGCTGTCCACCCTGACTGGCCAAACATGTGCATGGTCTGCCAGGGATCTGGGGAAGTGCTGGCCCATACTAGATGGACTGGAGCCCCATGTGCCTGTGCTTCTTGTGTAACGCTCCTTGTACAATGTAAAATTTTTAGGAGTGGAGGCTTCATCATCTCATCCTGGTCATCCTCGGTGGCAAAAGGTTGTTGCCTTGTTGTCTGGCTGTTTGCTTGGAGCACCTGTAGTGATAAGGAGACTGCGACCTTTGCTATTTGTGGGATGTTAGGGCAGATGGTGGGAGGTGCATGGTAGGTAGGAGAGCATATCTCGTCCACATATGCATCTGTGATCAAGTCAGAGGGAAACAGAACTGCCTGGACAATTGATTCCCTGGCTGCTCTCTCCGTTGTGGTGAACGCAACCTTTCTAGCATTAATGAGCTTTTTCACTGTCTGCAATAATCCGCTTTAATGAAGGGGGCAACAACAAGGCTGGGCCACCTATCATGGTGGATTTGCTGATAGCACCCAGGAGACTTCGTGAAAAGGGAGCAAATAGAGATTGTTTGAGAGTCATTTGAGCCAGTGTTGAAACAGAGCCACCAATGTCAGAACAGAGCATGAGATGATGGTATGCTGATGGGAGCCAAGATCCTGAGAGACAAACGATGAGAGTTTTGCTGCTCTCCAGTGCCACTGGGAATTGGATAGAAATGACCCTGTGAGGAACTTTGTGAGTCTTGGCACTCTTCCAGACATGGGAAGAAGTGGCCAGGCAACAAGCTTTTCACAAGCCATGATAAATAAGGAACAGCTTGGCCCAGGGGAAGGAGTGTGTTGCCACTAGTGCTCTGAGGGTGTTGTCCTCAGATGCCAAGAGTTGCACAACACCATCTTCTTCAGGGAAAGGTAGGGGCAGTCACTTCAGTATTTTAAGTGTCTGTGATGGCTTTATCATTGATCATTGAAGGCCCTGCTCTCATCTGCACTTTCGTGAGCTGGATAGGGTGGAATGTACTTCTGTGGTTTCCTGCAGGGTTAAAACCCTTTGTTGTTTGGTGGACAGCATTCTAATAACAGTTTGTCTGACTTTCTGTGAAAGCTTTGATGGATGTTCCCTCCAAAAGTAGATTTCTATTCTTTGAGATTGACTGCCAGTTAAAAAGCAAAGGGTCCTTGCCAGGCTTAGCTATCCCATCCTCCTCATTCTCCTACCACTGAGGATGTAAGACCACATAGTTGTCGAAGAGGGGCTGAGGTATGCTCATCTGCTGGACTATTATAATATAGGTGGGATTCCCTGTTGAGTGACTGATAAAATTACAGAGACAAGGATCTGGAGGAAGAGGAACTCGGAGAGTAACAGCGTCTAGTATCCTGGCTGCATTGTAGTCTTCCAACTGCATCTTATAGAGTTTTATGTGATTCCACAAGTTAAACTATGGTAGGTGGAGAAGTAGCGGCATGGAAGTAGGGTTAGGTCGACCAGTGAGCTAAGTAAAACTGTGAACAGTGGTAGAGCTTACTCTCTCACACCACCTCCTGCTCCAGGACAGGCACGTGGTGACAAGTGGTGGATTGCTGGCACTGTCTCTCCTCTCCCACACCACCATCCTTTGTCTGTTTGCCTGTCTCTGCAATGGTCTAGGTGATGGTGTAGTGGGTGAGGGAGTGTGTTGTGGCCTTCACTCATCTATCACAAAACACTGGTTGGGTGGAGGAGCCAGGTGATAAAGTTTCAGGTCATTTCACTAGATGCTCAGGCATTGACAGTGGTGGTGCCTTTATTGCGTCCTCTGTGGCCATTCCCTTTCCCTCTGCTTGTGTCTCTTTAGGCCAGAGCTAGAAGTTGTCATAGGGAACTGTCACTGTGCAGTTTTCGTTGGCAGAAACCAAGATCTGTGGCCATCCCACTATCCTCCTAGGTCAGCCAGCATCCCCCTTCCCTTATGAAAAGCTACTCAATTTAGGGCCCTCTTCCAATGGACTGTCAGGCAGTTATACTTCAGGAGCCTTCCAGGCTGGAGGCAATAGACAGGGCATCCCGCCACAGCTGGCAGGTGTCACAATGCTGAGGATAAAAGCCATTGGCTTCCATACACGCAATAGACGTTCATAGCATATGGCTATCCCCGCCTAGACTTCCAGAACACTGCCTGAAGGAGCATGCCAGCCTTAGAGAGGGGAACATCGGCCAGAGAAAGAGAGATACAAGAAGGTTTGAAACAGAGGACTACTGTCACCTTTCCTTTCTGCTGGCACTCCTCCAGTGGGACTAGGGAAAATTTCACACAGTGGAACCTCTATAGCCACCTCCCTCCTGAGGAGGGTAACCTTGACGTGGTGGTGAGGCTTGATGCCTGGCTGGCTCTACCATCTACTGTACTCCGGTGGCGTGCCTATTTTTGTAGGGTTCAGCATCTGCAGGCCTCGTGAACCAGGCATTCCTCCTGCATCACTAGCAGAGGAAGTCTGCTGGTGATGTTGCTCGTCCCTGCCCATCTTCCATTTTGGGTGGGGTTTTTGCCTCCTCATGTGTTTGCCGTGCATGGCGTCCTGTAATGCTGGGAAACGTGATTCCTGAAGCTTGAATAATGCTTCACGATACGTCCTGCAGCTAGCAATACACCTCCTTGGTTTTCTATTTTGACTAGACAGGTGGCCTGCTTGGACCCGACCAGGTCAATCGTCTAGTCACTTGTTGGCTAGGTTCAAGTGGGTATTGGGGGTCCTGGTGGCTCCTATCATCCTGAAGTCACCCTTGGTTGGGTCATCTGGTGGTTATTTGCATAAAGTACCTCGCTACCTCTGGGGTTGCCAATGGTATTACCCCTGGCATATAACCTCCACCTGTTGGGCTCTGTGGGTGAAGGGGTGAGGGAATTAAGTATTTGATACAGCTAAATGGTCATGTCACCAAATAATTCTATTGATGAATCTGCATCTGCTCCAGGACTTTCTGGACTACTCTGGAGCCATTCAAGGCCCTTGGGGACTTGCCTCCCTTGCCCCAACGTTTAACTAGGACTGTGAGGTGTTTACATTGGGTTGGTGGGGCTCTGAGATTAGACCTAGAAGAAACAGTGCCCAAGTCATACGCAAATATCTGCTGCTGAAATCCTCTCTGGGTAGGTCAGTGCTAGATACTTATATTTTTTATTTGACAGTGTCATTGTGTCTGCATGTTGCAACGAACTTAAAATCTCTTCACAGGAGGATGGGAGGATCTTGGTTATGGAGTCGTCTCGAGAGGAGAGCTCCTGATTATAAGCTCTGGCCTCTGGGTCTAGTGAAAATGTTAGCTGTTTTCCTTGTGCTAACTATAAATAATGTAAGGGTGTCAGTTATTCCTGTGAGCTCCTCTGATGCTCAGTGGCATGGTTGTTGGAGGAACTGTGACCTGGTGTGGTGATTGTTGAGCACCTGTAAAAAGAAAAAGTGGCGTTTTGACTGTTATCAAACCTTGTTTCTGACATTTGACAAGGTAACCTTAAGTACTACTGTGAAACTGGCTTTGCTATCACTTCCTGTGATGCTGTACGTTTCTGACACCGAAGCAATGTTTCCACTGCCTGGGTTATGGACATGTTCGCCAATTTTGCTGTTGTGAACAGGCTGGCCTTCGTGGCGTCTGTGTCTCCTGTTGCGGATCAAGGCATACCAATGACCATGCAGTACCCCTTAAATGCTATTACTCTGGGGGGTCCTCATACTGTAAATTTTACAAACTGTCCTTGCAACTCCTGGAGAAGGGGATTTTGTCCATTCGTACACATTAGAGGGTTTCGTGTCCTGATACAAGGAAGAGAGCCAAGACTCACTTTTTCCAGCCTGGGGTTACTGACCCTTATAAGGTAACCTGGGGTCTATTGGACCCAACGCTATTTTTCTTAGTGTTTTTCATATATTACTATAAGGTTTTGGGATCTGGTTTTCACTCTACCTTCCTGACTAGTAGACTAGTTTAGGGAGGTGATGGGGTCAGTTCGGGATCTGGCTCTATTTTCATGCTAAAGGTCTTTGGGGTCCAGTGGACCCCAGGTTATCTAACCTGTGATTTTTTCCCCCATATATGTCTTCAATACCAAAAATTATTTATAATAACATGTGCTTCTCTTTCTTCTTAAAGACACATTGGCCATTGGTCTACAGCAGGCACTGAGAGAAAACTGGTGGAACGTATCAGTTTTGGTATGGCTGCCACTAATTTCAATTGGTATAAAATTTTTCTGTTTTTTATTTTAATTTTCTTTACAATATTTCGTCACTTGTATTTTCATACATTTTGCACCAAAGTGAAGGAAAAGGGCTACAGAAATTGTGTACAAGTAATTGTTTGAATAAAGGTGTTGTAAGTATTTTTGGTGATTTTCTAAATATTAGGGTCTGGCAGACCCCAGGTTACCTGATATGTTATTGGAGTTGTAGAGTTACCTTACAAGGGCTAATGCTACTCTCCTTTCTGGAATCCCAGTGTGCCACCCTGTGTTGCAGAAGCTGCCTCAACCCGTTCCATTACCCACTTCTCTGTCTGGTGATTTGCCGGACGCTGCCCCTACGGTGGGCACCGTTTGTGAAACTGGTGTTTGCTCACCCTCTACTCTGACTATTTCTGCCCCTACATTGGTGGCTTAGGGTTTCCTCATTTTTGGGTGGTGGCAGATGTCTGCATTCATGTGACTCCTTGTACTGCCATATCCAGCATGCCCGAACTTCCATCTGTACCTAGCAAACGTCACTGTGATTCTTCAGAATCCTTTGAACATGAAGACCATCCACCTAATGTCTCTGCTCAAGGCTCTGGGGTCTGGCCAGGTGGAAACTGAAGTTGATGGTTCGCCTGTTATCTGGTTCCCATCTGTGGAAGGTGTTGCACAGACCATTGGTGCTTCAGTTCTGCCTCATAGGTTACCATCGTCACAAGAGTTATACAGTCATGCACCTTATCCTGATCCTCCACTATGTGTTCTATCATTCAGCGGAATTGTCGGGGTTTGTGTGAAAGTTGGGAGGAACTGTGTCATCTTTTGTTGCACAGTTTTCTCCTGAATGCAGGTACATCCAGGAGACCATAGTTGGTGATGGTGTTCTTCCTGGTCCTTGTGGCTACTGTGCCTTTTATTCTAATCCTCTCCAAGGCCAAGATCATCATGGAGATGCTCCTGCCTTCCTTTGCGAGGTTATTCTGTTCACTTACCTGAACTTTTTCACTCCCCTACAGGTTGTTGCTGTCCAACTGTTTTTGCATCAGCATTACGGAGTTTGTAGTCTTTATTTTCCTCCTAGTAATATTGTGGAAAGACTGGATCTAGAAAACCTTATTGATGGACCTTCTCCCTTTCTGTTACTAGGAGATATGAATGGTTATCATCTACTGGGGTGTGACAGTGGGACCAACCCTCAGGGTGTCATGCTGTCTTCCTTAGTGGAAGAGGAGTTAGGTGTTTTTAACATCAATTTGATTACTTATTTCCATAGTCAGACTGGAACTATTTCTGCTATTGATTTGTCTTAATGCTCATTTGATGCTGTTTATTACTATATCTGGGAAGTGTTGCAGCCCTGAATGGCAGTGACCATTTTCCATTACTTTTAACTGCTGCTGAGGATGGACCTTAGCCTTGTCTTCCTTGCAGGTGCCTAGATAAGCTGACTGGCCAATTTTCATGGAATTAAATTCCATTGCCCTTTCTGTCAGTGAGATTGGCGGTATTATTCAGGTGGTGTCTTATTTCACTGATGTGATGCACTCAGAAGCCCTGTCATCAATTCCAAGAACGAGGGGTCATTTTCAAAAATCTTTGGATCTTTCGTGGAACCTTGAGTGCAGTTCCACAGTGAAAGCCAAATGAGTTGCCTTCACTCGATTTTGTCGCCACCGTGGGGATCCTCAGTATCTGGTGACATGTCGGAGGGAACGAGCTCATATGAGGCGGTTTTAATGGAGGCCAGGTGTTCATCCTGGACCGGATATGTTTCTTCAGTCAGTTTTGAGGACTTTCCTGATAATTTTCAGGCGGTTTTAATGGAGGCCAGGCGTTCATCCTAGACCAGTTTTGTTTCTTCCGTCAATTTTGGTGACTTTACTGAAAATTTTCAGGAAAATATGCTAGTCTCTCTCCTCCTGTTATATCTGCAGCAGGTTGAACTTTGATCTTTTTGCTGTTGCAGAGTTGTATGTTGATCATTATGCCAGTGTGTCCTAGGAAGATACAGAGTATCCTTTGGCTTGCCACTGTTGGCAACCAGAGTCTCGTGGTCTCAGTTTTGCCTCTTCTGGAGGAGAGTCTTATAATGTTCCCTTCCCTATTCTGAACTTCATGCAGCCCTGTCACAGTGCCTTGATTCCTCTCCTGGCCGCGATGATATTCATATAGCCCTTTTACATCTCCTAAGTCCCTCTCTATTTTCCTGTCTTTGATAAAATCTGGTGTACTGGTGAGTGTCCAGGATGTTAGGGTGTTGCTGGAGTTATCCCTATCCTCAAGCCAGGTAAGGACCACCTACAAGCAACGAATTATCGGCGAAATTCTATGACCTCTTGTATATGTAAGTTCTTGGAAAAGGTGGTCAGTGCTCAACTTTTATGGCTTTTGGAGAGAGGTGACTTCTAATCCCCTGTCCAGTTTGGTTTTTGAAAAGTCAGATCTCCCTCTGATGCTCTGCTGTCCTTCAGATATTCTGTTTGTGGTGGTTTCTCTACCAACCTACACCAGACTGTCTGGCATCATGATGTCTTACTTTCTCTTCATGAGTTTGTTCTTCATATGCATGTGTCTGATTTTATTCAGCACTTTTTATCCAACCATTTTATTTTTCATGCTTTGAGTGGGAGCGCTTTCTAATGTCCGTGCACTTGAAGATGGTGGTACCGCTGGGTAATACCCTTGGTGCTAGTCTCTTTGCTGCGGTCATCAACAGTGTAATCAATGTACTTCCTGATGGTGTTTGTGGCTCACGATATGTAGATGACCTTTCAATTTCCATCACTGGATCTAGAATGTCTCTGACAGAAACTTGCAGCCAGTGCTTAACCCATGGATTGCGAAATTAGCTTTTTTTTTTTTTTTAATCCCACCCCGTGGTGTGTAAAAATGAAGATTTTTTTTATTATTTTTTGTTTATTATAAACTTGGAGATAAACATCCAGGGCATCATCTGGTGGAAAAAAAAAAAATCTTTCTCTCTCCGTCTTTGATATGAATTAAAAAAAAATCTTTTTATTATAAGCTTGAAGATAAACATCGAGGGCATCATCTGGTGAAAAGAAAGAAAAAAACTCTCTGTCTCCCCGTCTTTACAAAGCACCATGTATAAGTCTGCATAGGGGTGGAGTAGTTAGCTGTGATGCATGGCCAGCACAGCCTGAGTTGTGGCTCACAATGCAGCGCTACCCAGCCTGAGCTGTGGCTTGCAATCCATGGGTCAATAGAATTTCTCTGTGGGCTGTCTCACGGTTTCCGTTTTTCTTTTGCAAAGAGAGAGTGGTTATGTATTTTTATTGTCTTTGGGGGGACTCTCTCAGAGCCTGACTTGTATCTCTATGGTCAGGAAATATCCTTCATGGAAGAGACTCTATTTCTGGATCTTCTATCTGATGGACAACAGGCTTAGTTCTTCATACTTATTATGTTAAGGCATCTTGTATTAAAGCCATGAGTCTTCTATGGGGTTTCAATCACACCACTTGTGGTGTTGACCGTTTGACCCTCCTCCTTTTGCATAGGTCCCTTATTCTTTCTAAACTTGGAAGTGGGTGGAAGATCTACTCCTCTTCATCAGATGGCGGTCTCCGGATGTTATAATCAATGCATCACGTGTTAGAATCAGTGCATCATGCTATGTCTGGCAACTCGGGCATTCAGGTCATCCCTGTTTGCTGGTGGATGCTGATGCTCTCGCTTTGGATTTACATCGCCAGTCATTGATGATGAGGTGTTGGTATCATCTCCACTGCCTTTTGGACTCAGTGCCTTGTGCCATGATCTCCCAAGATTCCCGAACTTCTGTTTATGACACTCGTCCTAGTTTCCTGAAGCCCTTTGATTATAGGCTCTGGTTTGTTATGTTAGCCTCTGTTCCATAGCTGGCAGTTTTTTCACATCAGATCCCCAGGGTAGGTTTTTGACTACTACCTCGTGTGGCATTTTGTAGGTCCGTCATTGATAGGAGCTCACTTCCCCTCATGTGTCCCTCCCTCACCTTTTAGAACATACCTTTTTTTGTAACCATCTGTAATAATATGTAGTATGTAAGTATAGCATGTAAGTGTATTGTAAGTGTGACCTAAGTAGGGCGCAATTGATCACTTACTATGGTCTGGCCTGATTCAAATTCTGTTGAACCCTGAGTTTAAGACAGCACCACAGCCCTAGCTGGCTCTCCTCCGGCAGTTAGCAATGGCCTGGGGATGAATAAGGGTGTTGTTCATACGGGTGTGTGGAGATTATAAGGCGGTACGCATTATATTATCAGAAAACCACTCCAGGATTTTTAATTCAACTACGACTGACGTCAAGGTAGATTAACATTTTTAACATTTGGTGGATAGCGGGTGGGAGAAAAGTGATTTCACGTGTTCTACGGTCAATCTCAGCTACATTGTCCACCTTTCCACGCTTCTGTTTTTCCTATGACGACACACAGTCTATTTCCGTTCCAGCCTCCAGTCCCTTTTGCAGTCTTCTTCCGTGGTTATGGAATCATCCTTGCAGTTTTGGTGTGGTTTTGGGAATTTCCTTCACACCAACATCCCACCTACCACTACACCACCACAGCCACGTAAGCCTCCACCACTACCTTCCCTGTGTGACCTATTATTATCACGCTGTACGGGGTTAGTTTTAGCCCCCACAAACCCCAACCACAACCCCACTCCAAGAAGTGCCCCCAACCGCCGCCCAACGCCGTTACGTCATCGTCCCCCCACCTACAACACAGCCCTGTTGTCACCCAGGGAGCGTGGCCACTCACAACCGGCTACGTCACACCCTCACGCTCCTATCAGCTTCTCTCTCCGCCCAGTGCTTGGCTGCTGCCCAGTTACATCATCACTATCTCCGCCCAATCAACCGTGTCGAGGGGAGGAGACACTCCTGGACCGAATGGCTCACTCAACACTCACCTACCACAGCAAACACATCTTACTACAAGTATTTTTCTGTGTGCATTTTCATGCATTTTCTTATCCCATCACATTAATCGATTCCTTTCTACAGAGATGGCAAGCTGTCTCTATAGACTGTGATATTTTAATCATTTTCTCCTGTCCATTCATTGCATTTTTCGTCCCTCATTTTTCATTCATTCAGAATTTCTCGTTCATTCACTCCTGCTTCATCCCATTTTCTCCCAATTATTTCATACTCAGCTGTAAATAACGCATTCATTTTCACTCATATTCATTGTATATAAATCATTTCTTCATATATTATAAATATTTTCATTTATTCATTCTTTCATTTATTCATCCATTTGTTCATTTATTTTCATTATGATCCTGTGTGATGATAGTGTAACGTATCTTCGTAGTGGCAGATCTTATAGAAAGCATACCATAAGTTCCCTACCTGCTACTACTATGACTACGCCCATTACTCCTACCACACCTACTACCACCCATATTGACCCTACTACTCCTACCCTAAATCCAGATATATCGACACCAGATACTCTATCATCTTCCTCAACTGGTTCTCTTGAAGTCACTCAGCCTTCTTCACAGCCTCTGTCCTTACCTTCTACTAAACATACACCACCACTAACCACGATACACACCACTACTGCTACGACACTTCCTTCTCACGCACCGTCTCAGTTTACTGCCGTGACTACTTCCTCACCTTCGCAGTCTCACCCTCTTCCTACAACGGCGAATCAGAACCCCCCCACCTCCCCAGTCCATGTATTTGTACAATGTTAACCGACCCATATTTACAGGAGAGGATAGTACAGTTTCCATTTACGACTTCCTTAGAGGGGTCGAAAATGGCATTCGTAATGGGTAAATCACAATTGAACCCTTAAAAGTTTCTTATCTAATGGGTCAACTACATCAAAGCAGGTCACTAATAGGAGCTGCTATTTGTACGGGGCACTTCAAAGATTGCCAAACATTTGATGCCTGTCGCCAACAGTTAATTCAATTTTGTCCCTCCCGTGGGCAGCCACCTTGTCGTGGTGGGGGGGCTTGTGTGTCCCTGTGATCCCACAAGCCTGGCCGTGGATGTAACGACATCTGGCAGGGTCTCCCATGCAGGTAAGGTTGTGGGTGGTCTGACTAAGCGCTGTCCAAAACATAAGTTTCCCGTATGGGTCATCGGTGCCGCCCTCAAGAGGGATAATCTCGGTGCTGTCCTGAGTTGGTTGGTTGGGTGTCTGGGCTGGGGGGTCTTGGGGAAGGGGGTCTTTGCACTGGTGGGAGCAAACTTTCGTATCATGGGGTGTCCTTTTTGGGACACTCTCTGGGGTCGAGGTACCCTGCTCCCATCAGACCGCGCTCGGTCCCCTCACTCCCTGGTAGGCGGTTTCCCTTGGCTCCTGGTGCCAATTTATATTCACCAATGTGTACATGGATACATTGAACACTTCATTAACCACTCGTGTGGTCGGTGACCAGCCGCACGAGTCGGCATCAACTTGTCACTCTCTGGGCGACGACCCTGTACCCTCTGCATCATCTGCCAAAACTGCGAATCAAGATACCCTTTTTATCGACCTGTTACCTGGTGATTTTGTGAAACAATCTTATACAAATTACAGTGCTCAAAATGGATAATGGTGCTCCCTTCCAGAACCTGAACTTTTTTCAGATTCACAGTGGTCTAGTTACAGCATGTGGATTTAACTTGAAGGTCTCTTTGCAGGTTGATGGTTCTCTGTTGCTAGAAGCCAGGAATGAAGAGAGTTCACGCATCCAGTCCCTAACTATAGTCACTGGTTATCCTGTATCTGCCTCTCGTCACTTGGTCCTAAATCAGTCCCGAGAGGTTGTGTATTCTCGTGACTTGATCTCATATTCTGATTCTTCCCTCTTAGAGGGGCTGGCTTCTCAGGGAGTTATAGCAGTAAAAAGAATAATGAAGAAAGTTGATGTGATTTTAACCCCCACACCCACTATTATCTTGACATTTGATCGCCTTACTTTGCCGAAGGTCATCACTGCTGCATGGTGGAAGCTTAAGGTTAAACCTTATGTTCCCTGACCCAGAAGGTGCTATTATTGTCAAAGGTTTGGTCATGTTCATCGTTCTTGCAGGCAGGAAGCGTCTGACCTTCCTGAGGTTTGTGGAAATTGTGGTGGAATTTCTCATGATATGGATGATTGTTCTTAACCCGCTAAATGTTTGAACTGTGGAGGGGCACATGCAGCCTCCTCAAGGGACTGCGAGGTATACACGTATGAATATGAGATTATCTCTATCCAAACGAAGGAGAAGATTTCCTTTTCTGAGGCAAAGGCCAGGGTAAGGGAGCGGTTCATTCGCCCTGGGGTTATCTTTGCTGCTGCACTGTCTCGCCCTAAAGCTACTCGGCAGGTGCCCCTGTCATCACACAATGCCCCATCAAATTCTTGGAGTTCTATTTCTCGGCTGGGGGGTTCCACTGAGGGAGTGCAGCCTGGAAGCGGCTGTGCTTCCTCCAGGGAGGTGCCTTCTGTCTCTGGGGGTGTCCCCTCTGCAGTGGTGCTTCCAGCATCTGGGAGTGACTCCCCAATCCCAGTTCTTCCGGTTCCTCCTGTGAAAAACACCCGTGTCGATGCTACACCTTGCTTTGACACATCCAAAACTCCCGATGTCATTCCTGTGCAGGTAAGAGTCGCCGTGGCTCCTTGGAGTGCTCAGAGAGCAAAGCACTGCTATCAAAGATCTCTGCAGTGGAGCCCACTACTCCATCTCCTCGGGATGCTCAGGGGTCAGGGCGAGTGCAGGCTGGGGATGGCGTATCGCTGACGACCCAGCCATTATCTGGTGGTCCTCAGGTTGTTGATGCGCCTCTTCAGCTGCATGAGGCCTTGCCCTCTCAGGATTCCAGTACTGTGGGACGCACTACTGATCATGCTTCTTCTCGTGATGGCATTGCCTGCTCTATTCCGGCTAGGGCAGTTTGCGGTCCACCTGCCAAACCATCTCTTGCCCCGACACAGAAGAAAATTATTGTCCGGCCCTCTTCATCTTCCTCCAGGTTATCTTCAGTTGGGCGGCACACTGTGCACCATAATGGTGCCACACAGTCCCTTTCTAAGGGCAGTTCTAAGCAGCAATCTAAATCTGGTTGCTTGCTGGGGGCAAGGTTGTCTCGCCCCTCAACCTGATTCTTCCTTCGCTATGGGTACTATTGCATTCTCAGCCAGTATATTACAATGGAACTGTCGAGGGCTGCATGGTAATTGGGAGGAGCTGCGGACCCTCCTGGCTTATTCCCCTTTGTGCGTGTGTCTCCAGGAAACTCTTGTAGGGCTTGCCACTCCTCATGCACCACCTGGGTACGATGCTTTTTACTCAGCTCCAACCCAGGATCCTGTTGGAGGTGGTGCTGTTTTGGTGAGGGCTGACATCCCTCATTGGCCAGTCCACCTCCAGTCTGACCTCCCGTGTGTTGCTGTACGGTTGTATGCCCACCTCTGGTATACAGTTTGTTCCATTTATTTACCACCCAACACAGCAGTCAGTAGCATGGAACTTCAGAACCTGCTTGGTCAGTTATCTATGCCCTTTCTTCTCTTGGGGGACTTGAATGGTTGCCACCCTTTGTGGGGTGACTGTTTTATTAACCAACGTGGGAGTTTGTTGGTGTCCCTAATGGAGGATGAGGATCTTGCCCTCTTCAATACTGGGGCATTTACCCATTTTCACCCCCAAACGGGTTCATTTACTGCAATCGACTTCTCTGTCTGCTCTCCTGACTGTCTCCTGGACTTTTCCTAGGAGGTTATGGAGGATCTCCATTGAAGTGATCACTTTCCCATCCTCCTTACTGCAGCAGTATCTAGTCCCTGTTCCCGTCTACCGAGGTGGAGATTAGACAAGGCAGATTGGTCCCTTTTCTCTTCTCTGATTTCTGTTGATGTCTCTGTCGAAGACTTTCCACATATTGATTAGGCTGTTTCATTCTTTACCTCCGATCTGCATTCTGCTGCCCTTCATGCTGTTCCTAAAACCTCTGGCACATATTGCTATCGACCAGTCCCATGGTGGAATGAGGATTGCAGTGATGCTGTATGTGAGAAGAGGTTAGCTTTCTCCCGTTATCGTAGATACAAGACAGAGCATTATCTTGTCAAGTTCAAAAAGGCATGGGCAAAGGCTCGTCGGGTACTGAAACAAGCTAAGCAGGACTCTTGGATGGCTTTATGTGTCATATGTAAACTCAAAGACGCCAGTGTCTCGGGTGTGGAAGAGGGTGTGAAAGATTTCGGGAAAATTCACTCAAGGTAGATCCCCCATGCTGATGTCTAATGGCGAGCCTGTTGGTGACCCTCCAGCTGTGGCTGATGTTTTTGCATCCGCCTATGCAGCAGAGAGGTACTAGCTCACCAATATTTGCCAGACAACGGGAGATAGAAGAGGCAAGGGTATTGGACTTCCATTCAGGGAATGTGAAGTCCTACAACCTTCATTTCTCTGGTCGCGAACTCCAGTCTGCCCTTTCCCTCTGCTGTGACACCTCAACAGGGCCGGATGATATTCCCTATGCAATGCTTCGACACCTGGATGATGATGCACTGTCCTTTCTCCTCAGCCTTAATAACAGAATCTGGAGGGAATCCTCTCTTCTCACCTCTTGGTGTGAGACCATTGTCCTGCCATTCCAGAAGTCGGCGAAGGCAGGATACAGTCCCATGGAGGATCGGCCAATTGCCTTAACGTCCTGCATGTGCAAATTATTTGAGAAAGTGGTCAACATGCGCCTAATGTATTTCCTAGAAAGGCATGAATGTCTTTCTCAGTGTCAATCTGATTTTCGAAAATGTCGCTCAACAATAGATTCACTTGTCCGTCTTGAGGATGCAGCATGTGATGCTTTTGCTAGACAGCCGCATCTAGTGGGCATTTTCTTTGATCTAGAAAAGGCATATGATACTAGATGGCGGTTTGGTTTCTTCCAACAACTCCATTCTTTTGGTTTATGTGGCAGGCTACCCCTCTTTATATTAAATTTTCTGTGTGATTGTTCATTCAGAGTTAGAGTTGGTGTCACCCTGTCTCCTTCGTACCCTCAGGAGGAACGGGTGCCTCAGGGAAGTGTCCTCAGTGTGACCCTTTTTGCAATAGCATTGAACAGTATAGTGTCCTCTATTCCAGAAGGGGTGTCAGCCTCAGTGTATGTTGATGATTTGGCTCTAAGGTATGCCGCTTCCCGAATGTCTGTGGCTGAACATCGCATGCAGCTCGCTCTGGACAGGGTCTCTCGGTGGGCTACAGTGCACGGCTTCTGTTTCTCCCCAACAAAGACGGTGACCTTGCATTTCTGCCGCTTGAGAGGAATTCACCCTGACCCAGATCTCCGGTTATTATGGCCACAGGGTGCGATGTGTCGATGAAACAAGGTTTCTCGGACTTGTCTTTGCCAGGAGACTGATGTGGGTACCTCATATCTGTTCATTACGACTCTCATGCCTCAGTGCCCTGTCTCTCTTAAGGACCCTATCTCACTTGTCTTGAGGCACTGACAGAACCATCCTGTTCCGACATTACCGTGCCTTAGTTAGGAGCAAATTGGACTATGGGTGTGTGGTGTACTCGTCTGCTACTGAGGCACGGCTGCGGCCACTAAATTCTGTCCATCATGCAGGGATTCGCCTGTCAACTGAGGCTTTCCAGTCCTCACTGATTGAAAGCCTGTTGGTTGATGCGAACGAACCACCTCCGGATCTTCACTGGCAGTCCTTAATGGTGCAATGTTGGCACCGCCTTCACCGTCTTCCAGCCTCACTGAGTTATCAGGCTATCTCTGAGGTCACTCTTCTCCCCTTTTATGACACCCACCCTCGCTATCCACACCCGTTCGGATACAGAGTGAGGGCTGCCATGGAGGAGTTGGGTGTCCAGTCCTCTCCTGTTTGCCCTGTGCATGTCCCCCGAGTGGCCCCCTGGCTTCTTCCTGAGGTACAACCATGTGATTACTTCCTTGAGAGGAAGGGCTCTCTTTCCTCACAGGCAGCTTTGACTTATTTTTAGAACATGTCTCTGCTCCCAATGATTCAATCCCTGTATATACAAATGGCTCTAAATCCCGTGTGGGGACAGGCTTTGGCGTCATCTTTTGTGATTTTAGCTGTGGTGAGAGTCTCCCTCCTTGTGCATCTGTTTTTACTGCTGAACTTACTACCATTTTAGTTGCGGTTGAATTGATTTTTAGCTTTCCTCCAGCTTCTTTTACCATTTTTAGTGACTCAGCCAGTGTCCTACAAGCTTTGTCTCGTGGCTTCCCATCACATCCCCTGGTCTTGTCTGTCTTGGAGTGGCTCTTCTTATTATGTAGGCCAGAATACTCTGTACAACTGTGTTGGGTCCCTGCACATGTGGGGGTCGTGGGCAATGAGCGTGCTGATTCTTAGGCGAGAGGTGCTGCCTCTGCCTCTCGCCCTTACTCTCCTCAATAACGTGTCACATCTGAGGATTTATGTGAAGCCACTGTGGAGGCCATCCGTCTCTGCTGGCAGCAGAGGTAGGATGCAGCAGGGGTGAACGAACTCCGCAGCATTCGTAGGAACTTGGGCGATGGGGGGTATGTGAGACTGTCCCAACAGTGGGAAACAGCTTTGGCTCATCTCTGGATCGGTCACACTAGGCTGACCCATGGTTTTTTAATGGAGAGGGGATCTCCTTCCTACTGTGATGGCTGTTTGGTTCCTTTGACTGTGTAGAATCTCCTTGCCGAATGCCCCAGTCTTGGGTACCTTCGTCGGCAGTACCTTTCCGGGTGCCGAGATGCCAATGGATCGTACCTTCTTTCTTTGGTTCTTGGGGAAGAGGCTTGTACTATGGGGGGAGGCACCTTCTCTATTGTGTTGAGTTCTGGCCTTCTTCACAAGCTGTAGGGTTTTTCCCTATTTTAGTTTGTATTTTAATGATAGTGTTCTAATTTTAACCCATATCTTTCATCCATGTTTTTTAGCTTTGGTTTCTTTTATTCTTTCATATTGTTCATTTGTTTTATGCATTATCTCTGCTTTTTATCGTTTTTTAACCCCTACACCGCGGGCTTGTTTACCAATTACTTGCGTGTCCCGCGGGGTTATTTGGGCTCCGACAGACTCTCAAAAAATATTTGCTAAAAATCAGTTATTAGTCCTAGAATAATAAAATTATATATGCTTATAGCACATACCTTCAGCTTTCTCCTGGAATGATTGTTGAGCCTTCGTCAGTTTCTGTAGGACTTGTGGAGACCTCTGAAGTAGGGTAACTAAGTCTCCACTTTACACTTCCCGACAACCCGTTATATGATTACCACAGCCAGATACAAACACTATAAACACTATTCTACCATTTTCAAGTAGTTTGGGATCCATACTAAAAAAAAAAACAGTGTGAAAGCAATGGAAATTACGAGCGCGTCTGATCGCCGCACTTGCCCTAGTTCGCTCTAGGCACTCTGTCATTTATTATTCATAAAACCCCTCACACTTTATATTTCTATTACTATATCACACTTATATATATCTGGAGTCTTTCTCCATAAGTTTCATTCAGTCGTATTATTTTATTGTCACTGAAGTCATTCTATTTTTCAGTCAGTAAAATACGTAGAGAGCCACGGATTCACTCTCACTGTTATAACATAAATTATTTGTACTCATATTCTTATATTACTAATTACTTACATTACTATTTACATTTTCTATTCTATTTTCAATATTTACCCTTCTATTTTACTTACAATATGTTATTCACTGTCACTTTCAGTAAGATGAAACTATAGTACACTGTTCAATCATATGAACTGAACATCCATTGCTTTCACCTGCTATTTACACATTATTTACACATTATTTCCAAATAATTCTGCTTCCACACTTGCACTGTTAGAACTGCTTCTGGCTGTGATAATCGAAGAAGCAGGTTACACAGAGGGGAACCTGGCATTCAGCGCACTGCCAAGAGGTGCGTTTATGCTCAGGTGTGCGGCGTGTGGTATGCGCACATACCTGACACCTGCGAATCGCAGCCTTCCTTTTCCCTGTGGCAGGCATTAGCTCAAGTCTGTGCCGATCCATATACGCCCTCTGCTCAAGTCGGTCGGGAAGTGTAACTGGATGGCGCCTTGGAGTTGCGCTTGCACCTTACCATATTTTTCCAGCAGCTGCTGGACACAAGTCCTGGCGAACAACCTCAGGGAGAAGGACTTGGGTGGCTTTACCTTCATCTTGTACAGGATGAAGGCGTTCAGCATCGTCATATCTATGAGATGCAGAAAAACTTTCCTGTACCACCTAGTATTCTTCCTGAGGCAGTCGATCTCACCAATCATCATGTCGGACTTGTCCACCAGCCGCATGTTTATATTATAGTCCAACACAGCATCAGGTTTCATCACAGGTTCGCCTGTCCTACGGTCGACCTTCCCACTGTCTCTCATCTCCCCCTTATGTACGGTGGTGAGCATGTGCACGACTCTCTTGTCATGCCACCGTATTGCCAGCATCTTCTCAGACTTGCGTAGGTGCACGTCTCCTCGCTGCGAGTTTCCTGCCTCTGGGAATTTGGGGAAGTTGGCACGATTACTTTTGACAGTGCCGCAGGAGCCAATGCCGTGCTCAGAAAGGTATTTGGCAAGTTTCGGTGCTGTATAGTAGTTGTCTGTATACAGCACATGATTCCCACCAAAATACTTTTCTAGGAGCACTTTCACTACACAGCCTGAGAAGCCAAAGGGGTGTGTTTTATCGAGATCGACAGTGCTGGCTGAATATATGACGAAGTCAAGGATGTACCCCGTCTTACAGTCGCACAGTACAAAGAACTTAATTCCAAAGCGATGGCGTTTGCTTTGAATGTACTGGACAAACCGAAGACGTCCTCTGAACAGAACCAAGGACTCATCAATGACAACCTTCTGAAATGGGTGGAAGAATGACATGAACTTATCCTTCATTCTGTTCAGAATCTCCCGGATCTTCCAGAGTGGGTCGGTTTGGGAAGGTACATCATTATCGGCAAAGTGCAGGTTTCCCATGATGTTCCGGAAGCGATCTCTGGCCATGTACTTGTTGAAGGTCGGTGAGGGTAGTAAGGGGTCCATGGACCAGTATTCTTCCAACTCATGCTGCTTGGAGTGTGGCATAAGAAGCATGAGGGCAAAGAACACATACAGCTCCTGCACTCCCAGCATGGTCCACTGTTGCATCTTGGCTGCACCTGTACCACTAGCAGCACGTTGTGATTCGAACCTGTTAGTCTCATCACATATGTGCTGCATGACTTCGTCATCTAGGAAGGCCAAAAGGTAGTCGACACACTCAGCATTTTCGTCCATAGTGAAGGCAGGCTGAACTCCTGACGAGCTCTCATCGAAAACCAGGTTTTCGGGGACAAAATCTGACCCTTCCGTCCACGCGAAGGCGTCCAGGATTCCCTGGCGTGGCGGTGGAGGGATGGTGGTGGTGGTGGTGGTGGTGGAGGTTGGCTGAGAGGGAGGCTTATCACGGTCAAGGTCACTCGCACTGACCCTAGGTTGCCGTACAGCACTAGCAGCCCTTACCCTACTAGCTACACTACTTCTCACTCTCTTAGATCTACCTCTACCTCTACGGCCAGCCTTCACTGTTGATGCTGGTGGTGACTCCGACGACGAAGACTCCGGAGATAACTCAGCCGACGATGATGATGAGATGAGTAAAGCGGGGCTTGGGGAACGGGGAGGTGAATGATCTCGTGACTCATGGCGGGCTGGGTCACGTGGGGGCATTGTTCTGGGGCTAACACGCCGCCTTTTCACTCCCTTCCCAAATTCTTTTCCTTCCTGCACTAAAGGCTCCTTTCCCTTGGAGCTACACACAGATTCACTGGTAGGAGCACTTGTTGTCGCTGTTTCTGGCGTGATAAGTTCACCCGGCTCATCACACGATTCACCGGAATCGTCAAAATCGCTGTCCATTATTATCATCGACAATTCAGCAAGTTCTCGTGCCACTGCAGAGTCACTGAGGCCTTTCCTGCTTGCCTCAACACTTTTCTTGGGGGTAGAGGTCACGGGGCCCTTTGCAATGGGCGCAGAAGCGGCAGGAATGGCGGGCGCGAGTGCGACATGTTGTCTCTGCAGTGGAGGACAAGGAACTAAATGCCGCGGCTTATCTGAGAAGGGAAGGGTTGACAATGACACTTTAGGCTGACTGCTGCTAACTTACAGGCTAATTTTTTATAGGTAGAAAATCTCGGCAATAAATAAAGAAATAGATACTTCCAGGTGAATGTAAATGTCAATTAGGATTCTCCCTTCCTTTCTGATATATATTTTTATTACAGACATCGATTACAAGGCATAAATCAAAGGGGAAATTACCATGGTAATGTAGCGAATGAATGCACGTGAGGTTTTGTCAGGTGATAATTGGGCAATTTCAGGAGTATAACACTATCACTTACCTGTTTTTTTTTTTGGTATATATTATTGGGTAAAAATATTGGGCATAGGGCTTATTTCAATGGATGAAATCTGTGGAAAAAGAAGAGGGAAATTTCCGTAGCGCAGCGGCGTGAGAGGTGAGAGGAGAGGGTAATGGAGGGCAAGTAGGGAGGGGAGTCAAGAAGGGGGTAAATTATCTGAGAAGGGAAGGGTTGACAATGACACTTTAGGCTTACTGCTGCTAACTTACATGCTAATTTTTTAAAGGTAGAAAATCTCGGCAATAAATATAGAAATAGGTAGTTCCAGGTGACTGTAAATGTCAATTAGGATTCTCCCTTCCTTTCTGATATATATTTTTATTACAGACATCGATTACAAGGCATAAATCAAAGGGGAAATTACCGTGGTAATGTAGCGAATGAATGCACGTGAGGTGTTGTCAGGTGATAATTAGGCAATTTCTGGAGTATAACACTATCACTTATCTGTTTTTTTTTTGGTATATATTATTGGGTAAAAATATAGGGCATAGGCCTGATTTCAATGGATGAAATCTGTGGAAAGAGAAGGGGGAAATTTCCGTAGCGCAGCGCGGCGTGGGAGGTGAGAGGAGAGGGTAATGGAGGGCAGGTAGGGAGGGGAGTCAGGAAGGGGTTAAAATAGCTAAAATGTCAACAATGGATGGGAGTACAGATGAGATTTGGAGTGCTGACTAGTGTTGGACATTGGCAGTACTGATATATGATACAAGCCACCACTTGAGAGCCCGGGATAATTCAAAATAACACAGAATCACAAAAGTGACGCCCCGCGGTATGATCCATTGTAGCCGAGCGTCACGAAAGTGACGCCCCGCGGTTAAGGGGTTAAACATTTTTACTTTCTTTTAATTTTATGTTCGGCGGCATACGACCTCTGCTGTTGTGCCACCATGTCACATTTTCTTTCATTCTTTCATTTATTTACCCCTCCGTTCCCGAAGGCCCGGAATTTTTCGTGCTCGCCAGGCCGACACCGGGGCCATTTTTTGAAGTTTCGAAAATTGATTTTATTTTCTTGCCATATTGAAGAGAAAGTTCAGATGCATCTAACAGTGCAAATCCCAGCTTCCTAGATGCATTTTGTGGCTTGCAATGGAGCGCAGTAGTTGCATAAATATAGGCAACCGATATTGACGCCCAGGGACGTGCCGCAACGCGACTGGGCAGGTGTTGTTATTTTATTTTTTTTTTTACCTCCCAAAACAATACGAATGGTGCTGAAATGTTGTGCATATATATATGATGATATCGAATGATTTCAGTACATAATCTGTTAGGAATGACTGGAAAAAAAAAATATTAATACTCTTTCACCTTTTTTATATACAATATGTTTATGGTAGTTTCGAGTTATATTTTACGTTATCGTTGTGCCCATGCTTGGAAAGGGGAGCGAAAGAGTTGAAATTTCTGTCCTAAATGAGAAAACTACACGTCCTTCAAGGTTAGATTCTGCCACAGGAGAATAAAGTGGAGGGTGAGATCCGATTAGCAACGCGGAAGTTGAGTCGCAACTTCGAGCTCCCACACCACGAGTATGGCTAAAAATAGAATCGTAATACAGTATCAGAAGTCTAATTATTACTAATACACATACAAAGCAGAAATAAATAAGTTTACAGACGGGGGAAAACGTATTTTTTCGGTAATAGCATGTTCATCCTTCTCTATGATTTTACGTTCTTTATCATTTTACCTTGTTATTTTCGCAATATATACTGCTGTTTAGTAAAAAGGGTGATTGTATATGTTTTGCAAGGGAGGAAAAAGATTGTATCTTCTGTCTGGGTCAAGATAATGGGTGTAACTATGTGTTTTTAGGCATGGCCACGAGCGAAAAAATCGTACATCCACTCGTCATGACAGCAGGTGGTGAACTGATATGATAAGTGAGAGGGTGAAGTCAAGGTCAGTCTCAGGTCCCAGATTTTCGTTCACTTCCCGAAGGTTTTCACAATTTTCTACAAGTTGCACTGTATCAAATGATCCAAACCATTACAGCAAACCTGAGCAAATAGGTAAAGATACCAAGACAAAAATGTATTATTCACTTATCATGTCTTTTTTGTATGTGCCTGTATTACTTCATAATCATAAACAGGTGGTTGTGTGTGTCTTGCAAGAGAGGGCAAAGATGATATGTTCTGCCTGGGTTGAGATAATGGGTGTAGTTGTGCTTGTTTAGGCATGGCTAAGAGCGAAAAAATTGAAAATCCACTTATCACAGCAGCAGGTTTTGAACTGCTTGATGACGTGTATGGGAGTGTAGTGTAGGTCAGTGTGAAGACGTTCAGAACGTTCGTTCATTTCCCAAAAATTTTTGCAGTTTTTTATAGGCCGTGCTCAAACGACACCTGCGGCCATTGATCGGCTAAACGTCATTCGACGATGGCGGCCACGGAGGGGTTAATTCAACTTTGTTGTCAACATTCCAATGCTGCATCTCTCATAGGGTTGGCAAATCGTCTTAAGCAAATGGAGGAGGATATGAAAATATCTCCCCAACAAGCAATGGTAATTGAAGCAGCCGCTACCATGAGGGCGACGAGTTCCGAGATGCGCCAACTGTTCCATGGTACTTAATGGGTAGAAGTTAATGGACAGCTTATGGTTTCACTAAACAATTTTGGAGATTTGTTTGGTTACCTAAGATTTATTAATTGGCTTACAGACCCCCAAAGACAAATAGCACTACAAATTGGCTTTAACCCTGGTGACAAAATAGTTAATGTCTCAAACGCCATAGCAGAAAGGTCGGGATCAGGCTTCACTTGCTAGGCCAGTTCTTACACCTCAACCTCTAACTCTCCGGGCATTACTGCAAGAGTACTGCACACCACAAATACTTCGTCGGATTTCTCACGTTCACGGCCAACTACGAAGAGCAAACCTAGTAATCGGTCTCACTCACAGTACCGATCACCGTCTAGCAGTCGTGACAAATCTACTGAGTGACGAAGCAAGCACTCCTCGATTGTGTGCTTGCACTGCAGCAATGTAGGTCATCGAGAGTCTAGTTGTGCACACAAACAAAGACAATTTCGCTCACACGAACGGCAGCGCTCACCTTCGCGATCCCGTCATCTTACATGCTAATATCGTAAGAATAGAACAACTCACTCCACTGACGAGTGTTGTTACCTTAGAGCCGTCAGTCGGGGGAAGAGGAGTGCTCAGATCAGAATATTGTAACCTAAAAGCAAAAGATCTACCGGTGCCTAAAAGTAGTGTAACGAAGATCAACTCCCCATTCGCCAGGTGGGACCCATAACTTTTTTAGGCCTAGTCATTTTATGATGGAGCGAAGGGGTACAAAGCTCTTTCTTCATGGACACCGGATCTATGGTAAATCTGATTTCTGATTTCTTTCTAAACAACATTAGGGGAACAACTAAAAGGGTTGGGTTCCTCGAAGCACCTGACATTCGCCTATGCGGCATGGATGGCTCAGAATTTAAGGTCAAAGGGAAGGTCACCTTAGAGTTCAATTTGATAGAGCCTTAACACTCTTCAACGCTGAATTTCTGGTAACAAATGATCTTAAGTATCCAGCGGATATTCTCGTTGGCCTTCCAGCAATGGCTCAACAATCAATTGCCCTCGTACCAGCTCGTCATAGCATAGATATCAACGGGTTCCCGATATCTAGCATGGAATACCCACACCTGGTACTCTTCCAGATAAACTCAGTCATTCACTTTCACGTGATTCCACCATTAACTGAGCGTAAAGAGGTAAACACACCGCTACCTGAACAGCCAAATTTGCTAACATCTAGTACTACATCATCTGAGAATTTACCAGTGGATACACCCTCTGAGCATCAAACTGCGGATTATATCAATCCCTCTAACAGTGGCACATTTGCCGACTCAGACACTTCTCATTTAACTACCTCACATTGCGTGAATGATGTTTTACAACACACAGAGACAAGGCGTGCAGTAACAAATCAGTGCACAATTTTGTTGCCGCATAAATTTACCAGTCTCTGTTCATGTTATGGGTGCGAAAGCAGGAGTGGATGTACTAACCTTACCTGAGACGTGTTGTGTGAATGGCTTAGCTAATAAGTTGGCATTGTGTACGGTGCTGGAGAATAGTTTATGCTACTTGTACTTACTCCTACTAATGCCCCACTTAAGCTACAAACGGGGACACAGATTGGTGACTTCTTGGTATACTAAGCGGCTGTATGTGTGTGCCAAGATTTCTCACCCTGTTGCAGATGTATGCTCAGTTACTCAGTCCACCGACATTCCATCTAATCTTGAATCTCCTGTGTAACAGAGTGATTACCTGGAATATAGAAGTAAATTGCTTAATCTATGTGAGATTATCGTGAAGTAGTAGCCCTACCCCATAAGAATATGGGAAAAACGAGCTTAGTACAGTGTCAAATTACGTTACAGCCCGAAGCTCAGCCTACCATTTACCACACAGCCAGTGTCAACATGCTGATCATCATATTCAGGACATGTTGGACAACGAGGTCATTGAACACTCTGATAGTCCGTGGAACAGCCCACTATTTCTCGTTCCAAAGAAAGGTAGTGAGTTACGACCAGTAATCGATTACAGACGTGTGAATTTGCTAACTGTCCCGGACAGATTTCCAATTCCTGTACTCACTAATTTCCTGGAACCCTTAGGCGAAAACAATTGTATTTTTTCCTCCCTAGATCTTTTGAGTGGCTACTGGGAAGTAGAAATGGAGGAATCATGTCGTCCTATCACTGCCTTCAGCACCCCATCTGGGCATTATCAATTCTGTAGACTTCCATCCAGTTTGAAAAATGCACCATCGGCGTTCATGAGGCTAATTCATACATTTTTCGCCGGCATGATAGGTCACTCAGTTTTTGCTTATCTAGACGATGTCATAATCGCTAGTCAATCGGTAGAAGAACACTTAGAAAAATTGGCCGAAGTGTTCACTAGACTCAAACAAGCTGGACTTAAAATCAGACTGTCAAAGTGTCACTTCTTAATGTAAGAAACTCCAATTCCTAGGACATGTTGTCGACGCTCACGGAATTCATACATCACATGACAAGGTCAGAGCCTTAACAAACTTCCCTACCGATGCAGTACGCAGTTTCCTCGGACTTAGTGGCTATTATCGTTGATTTATTAAAGGGTATGCCCAGATAACTGTGCCATTACCAAAACTGCTAAAGAAGGATGCACCTTTTGTGTGGGCTGATGAACAAGCAATCACATTTACAGCACTGAAAAATGCCCTAGCAAAAGCCCCTGTTTGGGCATTCCCTGATTATTCAAAACCATTTCTTCTCTGTACTGATGCTTCTGGAGTAGGCCTCAGTGCTGTTCTCATGCAAAATGACTCCAAAGGAAAGAAACGTGCCATTTCCTATGCCAGCCGTGTGTTAAACTCAGAAGAAAAGAATTACAGTGTAAGTCATTGGGAAGCTCTATCTGTGGTCTGGTCTCAAAACATTTCCGTGACATCATCTTCTTTTATCCTATTTACATCCAAACAGAACATCTTCCCTTATGTGACCTGTTTCGAGGACATAGCCTTACCGGTCGACTTGCACATTGGGCAATCACTGTGAATTACTATAATCCGACATTTGAATACGTTCCTGGGAAGTCCATTGTCGCAGCCAAAGCCCTCTCGCGGCATGTAGCCACAGTCTCAACTGGTTGCGATGTAAACTTAGCATTCAGTTATGGTACACTACATGGGTTCCAGCGTGTGGACCCTATATGGTCACAGGTCATATATTTTCTAGAGTCAGGCGATGATTCTTCCTTGCCCAAGTTACCAGTCCCTGTATCTGATTTCTTCCTCTTACAGCAAACACCTGATCCACGCATCCCACCCCTCTCCTAAAGTCACACTTCTCATCACCAATCAGTCCTTCTGTACTCTCTCTAACTCTCTTAATTAACACTCTACCATACACCTTACCTACAACACTCAACAGACTTATACCCCTCAAGCTAGTACACTCATACTTATCACCCTTACCTTTATACAACGGGACCACACAAGCACTTGCCCAGTCAATTGGCACCATATCTTTCGCAAAGGACACATTCAACAACCTTACTGACAAGTCAACAATAGTTGCTCCATCACCCTTCAGGGATTCCACAGCACACCCATCCATACCTGCAGCTTTCCCTTTTTTCATCTCCTTTTCTGCCTCCTGCACTTCCTCTTTCGTGATCAAAGAATCATTCAACTCTCCCAACACATTTATTCCTTGCACCCTTCCATCCGCCACAATCTCAGCCACCCTTTCCTCCTCTACATTTGACAATCTTTCAAAATACTCTGCCCATCTCTTCCTTACTGCATCCATCTTAATTAACATCCTTCCATCCTCTGCTTTTACTCGCTCTTCCTTCCCAGACTCTCCCTTTTGCACCCTTTTCACCTCCTTCCAAAACATTTTCTTATTCTGTTGAAAATTCTCAGTCAACCGCCTACCCCACCTCACATGTGCTGCCACTTTAGCATCACACACAGCCTTTCTCGCCCTATTCCTCTTATTCTGATACTTCTTTTATGACACCTCATCCTTCCTCTCCAGCCGCACTTCATATGCACATCTCTTCTCAGCCACGACCATACTTACTTCCTCACACCACCATTCACTTCCATTTCTTACACCACCACCCACACGTCTCACACCACACATCTCTTCCGCATGTCCCACCACAGCACTCTTAAACAACTGCCATTCCTCCTCCAGACTGCCATTTTCCTGATCTTTCACTCATCCTTCAATTTCTCCTGATACTCTATCATTTTCTCTCTTATCCAACTTACTCGCTTTCAAAACCTCCCTGCCACACCTAACTGTCCTAGCTCTCACCCATCTCTTACCTACTCTTAACTTCCACTCCACCAGGTAGTGGTCACACATACCTCCACCCTCCCCTCTCAGAACTCTCACATCCAACAATCTTCCTATTGAAGAGAGAACCTGTATTTTTTACACAGGATATTGGTAATTTCTCTGATAATCTTCCTATTACATTCCTGGACACAACCACATAGTCCATAAATGCTCTGTCAACACCCTTCCACCCTCCTGTCTCACCCATGTATACTTGTAAATATCTTTCTTCTCAAACAGTGTATTTCCATTCACCATCTCTCGCTCAACGCACATCCCTATCATTCGTTCCCCATTTACATTTCTTCCAGGCACACCATGCATACCAACTACACTTTCAACTGCTACATTTCCCACTCTAGCATTCAGATCTCCCATCATTACCACATTCACATTCCCTCCAAAACTCTGCAAACATTCATCAACATCATTCCAGAAAGACTCCCTCTCTTCTTCATCCCTTTTACTACCAGGCCCATCTGCCTTGTAGTGAATGAATATATATATATATATATATATATATATATATATATATATATATATATATATATATATATATATAAATATATATATATAACTCACATTAAAATTTCGCTTTCACCCATCAGTCTCGATGACACCTCCTTCCATTCAGTGACACATTGCTGTACTTCCGGACTCACTAACAAGGCCACACCTTTTCTTGCCCTTCCTCTACCAGCACTAAACAATCTTGCAATCACACTTCCAAACATAGACTCACCCTTCCCTTTCATCTTCGTTTCACTCAAAGCTAACACATTCAACTTTCTTCTCACAAACATTCTCCCAGTCACCTCCATTTTAGCCTCAATCGTACTACATCCACACACATTCATAGACCCAATCTTCAGGGTACGGAGATAACTCCATCCCCCATCCCTTTCTCTGACCTGTCTCTTTTTAGGAACTAAAAAACAGAGGAGGGGGTCCCTAGTCCCATCACCCCGCCCCTTTTAGTAGCATTTTACGACGTGCAGGGAATACGGTGGCAGTATTCTTCCTAACACAACCTGGCTGCAGAGTAGCAGTACCACCCCATAGTGCGGCCAGATTGTGTGTGTGTGTGTGTGTATATATATATATATATATATATATATATATATATATATATATATATATATATATATATATATATATATATATATATATATGGCCCACATTTGAGCCATGACTTTTGTCACACTCTGATCTACTTGCTGAATACAAAGCGAAGTGTGTTCGTGATAGTGCTACTCAGTTATGAATGTCTGGTTCATTAAGAGAGGTTCTATGTTACATTGTGAATGAAGTGTCATGTTTCCCTAAGCAAGTGAAGAATCTTCTAGAAAAGTATTCTTCTGTCATTGAGTCGCACCAGGTACAAACAGCCAAAACTACTACTAAAACCCCTCATTTAATTGACGTAGGAAGTTCAGCACCCACATTCGCCTGACCCAGACGTCTACCACCTGACAAGCTGAAGTCTGCAAAGGAAGCCTTCGACACTCAGCTGTCTGAGGCAACTGACAGCAAACCCTTTTCTGTTTCCTCCTACTTTCTCTATACTCATTTCAAAGCCAGGGTGGCTGTTGTGAATATGTATGCAACGATTTATATTGCTCTCGTGTTCCTGAACTTGATTCTTCTGAATTCTTTACTCTCTGGCTTCAGCTTTCTTGTCATTCTCTAAATAATATATCTGCACTGTTTACTTATCTCCTAATTCTACTGACTATGAAAAATTCTTCGACTACCTTACTTCTACCATGGAACACATTCTATCCACTTCTCCTTTCTCTGAAATCTCCATTTTCGGAAATTTCAATGCTCTCCACCACCTTTGGCTCTCCTCTCCTTTCACTGATCCACCTGGTGAACAAGCCTACATCATTTCTATCCTTAATGACCGAGAGCAGCTTGTACAGCACCCTACCCGTATCCCTGACTGCCTTGGCGAGAGCTCCAACATACTTGACCTCTTCCTTACAACTAATCCTTCTGCTTACACTGTTAATCTTTCTTCTCCTTTGGGCTCCTCCGATCATAACCTAATTACCTTGACCTGTCCTATTGCTTCAGTACGGCCTGTGAACCCCCCAAAGGAACGTAGACTGTGGCAGTTTGGAGCTGCAGATTGAGAGGCCGTCAAGCAGTACTTCTTTGATTTTCCCTGGAATTATTATTGCTTCCATGAATGAGAGCCACCTTAGTGTTTATTGCACATTAAGGAGGTTATTCTCTCTGGCATGGAACCATACATTCCTTTCTCATATCCTTTGACTAATGCAAGAAAGCCTTGGTTTAACGACGCTTGTTCTAATGCTGTCTGCAACGAGGAAAGGGGGGAAAGGGACTATAAAAAGTACCAGAACCAACCCACCCCTGAATCACATCTTGCTAATATTTCTGCCCGGAATTGTGCTAAGTCTGTTCTTCGCTCTGGTAAAAATAATTTCATCCGTACTAAATGCTCTCAACTCTCCAACTGGAATTCTTCCTGCTCCCTCTGGCACCTTGCCAAAAACCTTTCTAACAACTTTACCTCATCATCCTTCCCTCCTCTTTTCTACTCTGATGGCTCTGTAGCTATTTCTTGTCCTGATAAAGCAGATCTTTTTGCTCAGACTTTCTCCTCCAATTCCTCCTTAGACAATTCCGGTGCTGTTCCTCCATCACTTCCCCCCTCTGACTTGTTCATGCCTGACATTAAAATCTCTTCAGCTGATGTATTTTCTGCTATCACTGGCCTTAATACTAACAAGGCTTATGGGCCTGATGGAGTCCCTCCTTTTGTCCTCAAGAACTGTGCTTCTGCGCTTACACCCTGCCTAGGTAAACTCTTTCACGTCTGTCAACTTGTACCTTTCCTTCTTGCTGGAAATTTGCTCTCGTTCAGCCAATCCCAAAGAAGGGTGACCATTCCCAACCCTTTAACTATCGTCCAATTGCTTTAACATCCTCTGTCTCAGAAGTGTTTGAGTAAATTCTTAACAGAAAAAAATTAAAGCCTCTTTCCTATCACAACCTTCTTTCTGATCGTCAGTATGGGTTCTGTCAGGGACGCTCCACTGGCGATCTTCTCACCTACCATTCAGGCTCCCGGTCATCCTCCTTTAGGGACTTTGGCGAATGCTTTGTCATTGCACTTGACATCTCAAAGGCTTTCGATCGAGTCTGGCATAAATCTTTAATTTCCAAACTGCCCTCTTAGGATTTCTATCCTTCTATCAGTGCCTTCATCTATAGCTTCCTTTCTGGTCGTTCTATAGTCGCTGTTGAAGATGGCCATCGTTCTTCTCCTAGATCTATCAACAGTGGTGTTCCTCAGGGCTCTGTTCTATCTCCCACTCTCTTCCTCTTCTTCATCAGTGATCTTCTGAGCTGTACATCTAACCCTATCCACTTGTATGCTGATGATTCCACCCTTCACCTTTCCATTCGGTTCCCGCAACGTCCATCTCAGCAGTTACTTCAATAAACAAGGGATGAGGCTATGGCAAACCTAATGTCTGACTTGGCTCGTATCTCTGACTGGGGTAAAAAAAATCTTGTTGTTTTTAATGCATCAAAAACTCAGTTTTTACACCTATCAACCCGACATAATCTTCCACAGGAGTACCCTTACGATTAATAATATCCAGCTTAATCCTGCATCATCCCTGAATATGCTTGGGTTTTCATGCACTCGGGACTTATCTTGGAAAGATCATATAACATCTCTTGTAAAATCTGCTTCCAAGAGACTAGGTGTGCTAAGCCGACTCCATACCTTCTTTACCCCTGCACAGTTGTTGACTTTATACACGGGTTTTATTTGCCCTTGTGTAGAGTAAAACTCTCATGTGTGGGGAGGCTCCCCACATAGAGCTCTTCTCCATAGGGTGGAGTCAAAGGCTTTTCGTCTCATGTACTCTTATGCTCTTACTGGCTCCCTTCAACCTCTGTCTCTTCACCGCACTGTTGCATCTTTATCTCTTTTCTATTGCTAATTCAATGGTCGCTGCTGAACTGTCTGCTTGCATCCCTTCACCTCTACAATGGGCGCATAGCACCCGTCTAGCAGCAAACTCTCATGCCTTTTCTGTCCAAGTCTCTAGTGCAAAAGTTAACCGTTACTCCCAGTCCTTCATTTATGCAACAGGTTAACTCTGGAACTGGCTTCCTGTGTCTGTATTTCCTACTTCCTATGATCTCCAGTCTTTCAAACGCAGTGTGACCAGGCACCTCGAAATGAACTGATCTTGAATTTGGCTCTCTTTTGTATTGTTTTTATTTTCTTGGGAGGAACGGTTTGTGGGCCCCTGGCCTTTGGTTGCTTCTTTCTTGCATTAAAAAAATAAGGCGGGACATTTCCGTGAAGTTTCATGTCTCTGCAGCGAAAGAGAGAGAGAGAGAGAGAGAGAGAGAGAGAGAGACGAAGTTTGTCTTCCTGTCTATCTGTCCTTTAGAGAAATCAAAGGAGATGGATATAGAACTCTTTTAACTGCTCTGACAGGTGTAACTGCTTACAAAGAATTTAAAAATTTAAAACGTGTACATTTCATAAGCTAAAGTGGCTCATCTGATGTCCAAGATAATTAATCAGAAATACTTAAGTCAACATGGTGGAAAGATGGAAGCCAATTACCGATGGATTTTTTACCTCTATAAAAACATTATCAGGTACCGTGGGTCGGATGGGTAGACGGATTGATGAGATGGGTGGGCAGGGTTGGTGGGTGTGTGGGTGGTAGGAATAGGGCCATGGAGATTATAACCCAGGGAAAATGGGCCCAAGGATAAAATGGGAACTCGGGTGTCTTCTGCCACAAAGACTGGGCATCCAGGGTCCCAAGTAAAGCATGATCATAGGGCTTTACCCATGCAACGCCGGGTACCCTTTCTAGTACCATCCAACAACTGACAGAGGATTCAAGTTGTGTTCGGCTTATGATAGTAAATTGATCTCCAATAACACGACTTCGTACATTTTTTGTGACTGGAGAGCCGTTATGAGCCTACTATCTGGTAGAGAGTTAGGATATTGTTAGTTAATGCCGCACACTTCTTGATGTCTGCTCTTAATTAAAATATGCCGTTTTATTTTCAACGATTGCTTCTACACTGCGGTGGAAGTAAAGGAAACAGATATTGTGAATCATCATTCTAAAGAAATAAATTAAATATCAGTCTGATCTGGTTTGATTGCCACTAAATTAAAAGTTGTTTATTTTCAAAACATACATTTCGGATAAAATGGTAATCTCCTTAAAGGATTTTTTTAATGTTTGTAATAATCTATCAAAACATTAACTTACCCAGATATCCTCAGTATGTAACGTGCACTGTTCAATATCCTTTATGGAATGCAAAAGAAGCACAGAACTCAAAAGGTTTTCCCATTATATTAAACTCCTTTATTTATATTTTCTAATCACTGATCAAAAGCTATTTAACCTGATTTTCTCAACAAAGGATGAAATATGCATCTGGTAATATTTCGATACGTATATTAATGCCAGATTTATGTCGCAGAAACAAGTATATCGCTGCATAAAACGCCTATTAAGGTACATCAACCACCAGTACAGTCAGGTGAGGAAGGCAAGCAAAATGTGATTTATTGCTGTCTTAGTTTATGCTGTAATGAATTAGGTTAGATTCATTTACTGAGGAGTTCCACATTATGACAAAAGGCATGAATATTGAGTAACTGGGAGTGTGGCTCGTACAATCGGGAAGAAAAATTTGGTTAGAATCTCATTCTGTGTAGTTCTACCTCATTCCACCCTGGAATGGGAAAAGTCTGGATGATGATGATGATGATGATGATAATGATATTAATAGAAGACTGTGAGAGGGTTGAAGGAAGTACAAATGTTTGTTTAATTAAGGTAGCGATTATCGGTTAATTTCAAAACACTTTTTATGACAGCTTCAGTGTGTTAAATACATTTCTAATTCTCATAACAGTAAAATGGAAGTGGAGGTCACAGGAGGCCATCACTGAAGTCAATGGCTCATTTCTGAATGGTAAGGATTTCAATACAAGGTACTCAAATCTCAGTTTGACACCCACTCCACGCCACCAAAGGGAAGGAGACCGATTGGTGTAGCATTAGATACAGTGCAGTCAGAAGACGTGGTCAAAGAAGCCAAGCATTGAAGGGAGGGGTAGCAAGATAAAGGTGAGGAAGTGTGGGTGAAGGTGATAAGAGCTCTGTCTCAGAGTGTACGTATCAGCCATTGTCATCCTCGTGCTTTTATATATATATATATATATATATATATATATATATATATATATATATATATATATATATATATATATTGTCTGCCTAACCATAGCCTAAAGCCTTAATCTTGTAAAGGATTGCCAAAATAATTGCCTTCATGTCATCCCGTCCTTTGCATTTGGTTGCCCCCCATCTGATTCACATCTTCTCTCTCTTGTATCTCTCAACTCTATCCCTCCCTCTCATCCTCAATCTCCTTGGCCCACCTACGCACACACACACACACACACACACACACATACCCTATATATATATATATATATATATATATATATATATATATATATATATATATATATAAAATGTAACAGTGAAACCTATTTTGTACTCTTAAGTATTATATTACATATTAATGCAGTGTAGCAACACCGATCCACTTAACATTTCAGTACAGTGTTATCCTTTGTACTTTGTTCTTAAAATCACTTGAATTGTATTTTTTCTGGTCAGAGGAAAGCTGTGGAAGTGAATGAAGTAGAAACAAACCAATAACCTCTATTACAAAGATATTTACAACATGTTGGATAAAACTGAGTCGTACTAAACAAAACTAATATGTTCGCACCATCTTTGTAACCAAGAGGCAGAAGAGATAACTTCATTATACCCTATTCATATGGCAACAAAAAACAGAACTACGTTTACAAGTTTATTGACATCTGGCCTGCTACAATAGAAAATGAATACATCAGTTAAAACAAAAGTGTATTTATATATATACTAATAGCTGTAATGACCTCTGTTTTGCTGTCATAATATTTTTGGTTCAATCAGTCCGTTAACTGTATAAAAATAAACCTTACAGGAAAAGATATCCTAAATAAAAATGAAATATAACAACTGAGATTCATATCAGATCTATAAATGCAGAACATTGCAAGAGAGAGAGAGAGAGAGAGAGTATCGTCTTTATATACTTCAGTGTATTTCTGTCAACGGCATTGTACTGGACACAATCTTCTCCAAGAGAAAAACAAGGCATGATATCCCACAGCCTAGGCCAAACACCACGAACATGCCCTGAAAACAAAATAATAATAATAATAATAATAATAATGTTTGGGACAGTCTGTAAGAAACGGAATCTAAAGGTGAATGCAGGTAAGTTATGGTCTTCGAGAGAAGTGAAGTCAGTGAATGTACAGTGAGGTTGGATGAGGAGGAAATGGAAAATGTTAGTGCATCTAAATACTTCGGTAGTGTGATGAGTAAGGATGGAGGTTTAGAGGGTGAAGTGCTTGAAAGGGTACAACAAGGAAGAAAAGTTGCTGGTTCCTTGAAAGCAGTGATAAGAAACAGGGAAGTAAGCATGGAAGTGAAAACGTTTCTACATGACAGTATTGTGATACCAACGCTAACGTATGGAAGTGAACCTTGGACCTTGTTGGAGGGACAGAAGTCAACAATGAGAGCTGTGGAAATCAGTTATTTGAGAGAAGCATGTAGAGTCACATGGAGAGACAGACTGACAAATGAGGAAGTGAAGGAGCATTGCAGTGTGGATGTGGATGTGATAGGAAGCGTTAGGAGAAATACACTGATGTGGTTTGGCAATGTGGAGAGGATGGAGAGTGAGAGACTGACGAGGAGTGTATGTGAGTGAGGTGGAGGGGGGGAGTGGAAGGGGGAGGCCGAGGATGAGATGGAAGGTTGGAGTGGAGAGGTATATGAGAGAGATGGGTCTGAGCTGGGAGCAGGGCAGTGAAATGATGGGGGACAGGGCGACATGTAGGCGATTTGTTTCTGGCCACCCTTTACGGATTTAAGGCGTCTGGCAATAGATGATAATAATAATAATAATAATAATAATAATAAATGTGTCACTGTATAAAAGACATTCCCAAATTTCCTTGCCATTTCCAACATTTGCCAAAAAAAATCTTCGATCCTCCCCTTACTCCCTAAAGGGGTAATTAGAACGGCCCCCCATCTTGTTGGTGGTCATTTTAATTAACTATAGATTATAGCCTTGTTTACCTCAATTCAAAAAAACTATTTGACTTCTAACAGCAAGAAAATCAGTAGTACTGTCTATATTTATAAAAAGTTTTGGGAATATTTTAAAAGTTTTTGTAGTTTTGTGGCATGGTAGTTGTCTGAGGACAAAAATTCTCACCTTAGGTAGACAGACTGATAGAAAGACAGATATCTGCAGATAACCCATTTGTACTAAAACAGTTTGTAGTGTGTGTGTGTGTGTGTGTGTTCTTCCCAAACAGTATCTTTACAGAAATGAGTCAAGCTCGTAGTGTCCCGTGTCTTAAACCATTTTTATCGTAACATACGTATCCTTGAACTTATGAATTGTTTTGGCACACACTATTTCATTCGGTATTGCATTCCACTGATCAATTGCCCTATTTGGGAAACTAAATTTCCTTACGTCCTTATTGCCCCTCTTTTTATGCAGTTTTTTGCAGTGTCCTCTTGCTGATGCATCCCCATAGGTTATGTGATCATTTATGTCTACTTTCTCCTTCCCTGATATGCATATGTATAGCATAATCATTTCCCCTCTTTTCCTTCTCTCCTGTAGTGTAGGTAGATTAAGTTTTACTAGTCTTTCTTCATAGCTTAGATCCCTTAAGCTTGGTACCCATCTTGTAGCGGTCGTTTGAACTTTTTCAATCCTATCTATGTGCTTTTTGAGATGAGGACTCCAGACTACTGATGCACACTCCAGGGTTGGTCTGATGAATGATGTTATTATCTTTCTTATCATGTCTTCATTTATGTATGTGAACGCTATTCTCATATTTCCAAACAGTGTATACATGTTCAGTACCTTCTCACTGATGTGGTCAGCCGGAGATAGTCTGTTATTGATAATCACACCTAGGTCCTTCTCTTTTTCTGATGTGTGTAAGGTGTTGCTTCTAACTTATAATCCCAATCAGGTCTTGATTACATGACACTTGTCCACATTGAATTCCATTTGCCATGTATTGCTCTATTCATGAAGTTTATTTAATTCTTCTCGTAGCTCTTTACATAAGTCTGTGTTAGTAATTCTCCTTTGTATTTTTGCATCACCAGGAAACATATTTAGATAGCTTTCATTTCCAGTGTTACAGTCTATATCATTTATCTACACTAAAAACATAATTGGTGCCAGCACTCTGCCCTGTGGAACTCCGCTAGTCATTTCTCTCCATAATGAGTAATTTCCCCTTAGTACTGTTCTTATTTCCCTTTTTTTAAAGAAAATCTTGCATCCAACAGTACAGTTTGCCTTGGATTCCTCCTTGATGGTACAGTTTCCATAAAAGTCTTTGGTGCGGTACTCTGTCAAATGCTTTCTTGAAATGTAGATACTGTCCACCCATCCTTCTCTGTTCTGTAATGTTTCTGTAACTCTGTCATAGTTGCTCAACAAATTAGTAACACATGAGTTTCCCTTTCTGAAATCAAACTGTCTTTCTGTTATCATATTGTGTTCTTCTAGATGATTTACCCAAACTTTTCTTATCAGCTTTTCTAATACCTTGCTTACATCACTGGTTAGTGATACCGGTCGGTAGCTGAGTTGATTTTGTCTATTCCCTTCCTTGAATAAGGGAACAATGTTTGCTTCCTTCCAAATATCACGTAGTTTACCTTGTCCCAAGGATTCCTTGAAAATTAAAAATAATGGTTTACTTAACTCCTTTGCACATTCATGTAGCAACCAACATGAAATTTCACCGGGACCATTTGCTTCTCCTTTGTCTAATTTACTTAGCTCCTCCTGTATTTCTTTCTCTGATTTTTGTATATCTGGTAGTATGTGTGGGCATCCATTTTCTATATATCTCTCTCAAAATTCTTCTGTAAAATCTGATTGGAAATTCTTAATTAGTGCTTCAAAAATATCCTTGTCTTGTGTGTATGTGATCCCCTCATCTGTAATGGATTGTATTTTATCTTTTACTTTGCTTTTGCTTCGGATGTAGCTGTGAAATAGTTTCGTTTGATCATTACTTTTATTTACGATGTCCTCCTCAAACTGTTTTTGGGCTTCCCTCCTTATTCTTGTATAATCGTTTCTTGCCTGTTTATAGTTGTTATATGTCCTTTCATTATTGTGTCTTCTATATCTGTTCCACAACAAATCCCTTTTTTCTTTAGATTTTTTACATTCTGTATTGAACAATTTATTTTCTTTTCTGCTTCTTTGTGATGTGTGTTGTACTTCTGGACTCCTGTTGCATAAAGTTCACAGAATTTTCTACATAAAAAATTTAAATCTTGTCCTTTAAGCTCTTTTTCCCAATGTATTTCTAAGAAGTATTTCTTTAGGTTATGATAATTGCCCTTTTTGGAGTTAATGCTCTTTTTGTAACTTTCATTACTACCATATTAACTATGTCATATGAAATCCTGAAGTTGTAACTTAATACTGTGTGGTCACTTTTGCCAAATGGAGGGTGATACGTTATATTGTCAGTACCGGGTATCATTTTTTTGCCTAGTAAATATAAGATCTAGTACTGGTGGTATGTCAAGTCCTCTTTTCCTGGTGCTTTCTTTTACATGCTGTGTTAGGAAAAAACTCCTGCTCAAAGTCCAGGAGCTTTAGTTCCCAACAGCTTTCTTGGCTTTTTATATCTAGAGTGTTCCAGTTTATATTTGTATTGAAATCACCAGTTGGTATAATTCTTCCAGATATCTCCTCCATTCTATGTAGTAATGCTCTTAAACTTTGAATCGTTTTTTCTGCCAGGTCTTCATATTCTCCTTTTTCCCAAATGTTTGATTTGGGCGGCATGTATAAATCTGCCACAATTCTTTCCCTTCAAACGTACTAATCTCTACTGCAACCATTTCTACCTGTAATGGTACATCTAGTTCTATTTCCTTGACTTGCAGATTTTTCTTTGTTAATATTATAATTCCTCCTCCTTTTTTTAAATTCCTATCTCTTCTCCATATGTTGTATTCTTCTAGGTTTAGTGTATCGGTTGATATATCCTTGGTGTTAATTCTGTTTCAGTTAGGCAAACAGTACGTGGTTCCTTTTCTTTGACATAATCGTTCATCTCTAGTATTTAGATACTATTCCATCTACATTTGAGTACATCAACTTAATAATCTTGTTCATACTTATCATGACTTGGGCCTACTAACTTTCTCCTTTTTATTCCCTCCTGTTTATGTACCACTTTCGAACCTGCAGTCCAATTACTTTGTAAAAAAAAAAGTGTTCTTCTCTTCCTCTGATCTTCCCTCATTCTTTGTTTTTGCCTCCTCCCTCTTCTCATTTAGTAATCCAAGTTCCTCTAGAGTTAGGCATCTCTTTATCCATACAGTTTTGAAGTCCTCTTTTTCCATAGGTTTGTTTGCATTTTTCAGTATTTCCTCCACAGTGTTTACACTCTGGAAGGTTACCCTCAGCGGCCTTCATTTATTTCTCTCATATTTCCCTAGCCTTTTGTGTTCCTCTATGTCTTTACTACAGATTTCCTCTGATACTTCCTTCAATATGTTCATTACATTTGCCATCTCCTTTTTGTCTTTCGAAATCTTGTTCCTTATTTCATCCACTATACCAGTAATTACTATAGATTTGTTGATGTCTGCTGAATCTTTGACCAATTTTGGATTGATTTGGATTATTTTCTTCATTTCCTTTTTAATGCTCTTTTCTTCAACTCTTGTTTCTCTTTCCTTACTTTCATCATTTCAGCATATGAGGTTTCCACATCATTTTTGTAGCTTTGCATTGCTTCATTTACCTGGGTTATATTCTCCTCAATATCACTGCTATGATCTATCAGAGTGCTTGCCTGCCTTTTTGTCTCTGTATCATTTCTGAACTCATCCATAATACTCTCATGGTTGACAACTGTGCTTGCCATTTCACTAATCTTCCTTCTGAGTGTACCTACCTCAACTGATTATTCATCAATTGTTGTGTCTTTCTTATTAATCTCCTTTACTAAATTTTAAATTTCTTCCTTCTGCATGTGCAACTGTTTTTAATTTCATACATTTCACTCTGAAAAGCCTTCTCTAGTATGTGCACTCGTTCTACCAGCTTATAATGCGTCTCCATTTCCACAAGTTCCTGGTAGAAATCATTATCCTGCTTTCTATCTCTGTCCATTTTCTTAACTCCTTCCAAAGGTGATTTGCTAAAGATGGTGGACATCTCCTGGTAATAACAGAATGCATCTACTTACAGTTTTGCGTTCCTCTCCGTCGGAGACAAAACAGTCAACACTGAATCAGCTGATTTGCTTGTTCGGCACTGCTGCCTACTTCGTTGTATTGTGTTGGTGGAACAACACTTTTACTTAAACTTCCTTTGTTTTTTTGTTTTTTTATATCAGAACACTATTTAGTTGGACCTAGTACTGAGCTTGACTCACATAAAGATACTTTTTAGGTATGGCCATTTGAGGGCCGAGTGTGCATGTGAGTGTGTGTGTGTGTGCTATTTTCATTATTCATTTATTCTTGTACATAGTTCCGTGTGAGCCTCGAAGCTTCAAGACTAACGTGACGAGTTGTTAAGCCAGTTGTTGTTGAGTCAGTTGGAGCTTCGAAGTCCCAAGACCAGCGTGACGAGTTGGTGAGCCAGTTGTAGTTAGTTGAATTAAAGCGAGCGTGAGAGTTGGCTGTCTTCCTCTATCTACGACTAGTCCCTGTTACACAGTTTATGGACGATGTATATATTTCATTAATATAATCGTTTGAAGACTGCAAACATAAATTTCAATGAATTCTCCATGCTTAATTTTGTCCAGTAAGTATAATAGGTAAGAAGGGTAAGTGGGGACGCCCATCATCCACCCACTTAGTGTAGCAGTACTCTGTTTTTCGGGTAGCTCTACATTGAGTGGCAAACCAGATGATTTCCCCTAAACCAGGAAATCATTTACAACCCTGGGTGGTAACCTTATAACTAACCAACACGCGTTCCCTACGTGACAACAAGTGGGTTGATGGAGGGTTGGTGCCCCTCCCCGGAAAACAATTAACTATAGCCTAAATACGAACAAGAAGCCTCGGACCAGGACTGACAAACAGGTGACGACTAAGGACCGAACATAGGACATGGTACGGATTGCGACACGGAATGTAAGGGGTGCAAATGATGATTTGAAGGAGAGATTGTCCAGGTGCTTGAGAGTGCAAAAGTGGATGTACGAATATGTGGATTAGCTGAAACTAAATGGCAAGGCGAGACTGTGAGAGAATGGGAGAATGGATGGGGTGTATGTGCGGGAGTGGATGAGAATGAGACTGCAAAAGAAGGAGTGCGTACTGTTGTGTGCAAGATATGGAAGGGAGTATAAGAGAGAATGGTTCAGTTGGCTCAAGAATTGTGTGGGTAAGATTGAAAGTTGCACTTCAAATTAGGGCGATTGTGTGTGTGTGTGTGTGTGTGTGTGTGTGTGTGTGTGTGTGTGTGTGTGTGTGTGTGTGCCAACACAAGATCATGCAAGCAAAGTGAAAGAAGAGTTCTGGACAAATGTGGATGCATACATTGAAATGTTTGAAAGGAATGAGAGAGTGTTTTATTACTGGAGATGTGGATGAAAAAGTGGAGAATGTGAAGGTCGATGGAGTAGTTAGTGAGTGGGGTGTGCCTGCAGAAGTGGATGAGAATGGCAGTGCTCTAGTGGACAATTGTGCCAGGAGGGGGTTGGTGATAGCTAATACCCTCTTCAGGCACAAAATGATTCACAGGTATACGTGGCGAGTGAGAAGGGTGGGTGATGAACTGAATGAACGGAAGGCAGTGATTGATTATGTGTGTGTGGATGACAGAACAAGAAGGTGTGTAATGGATGGAAGAGCATATAGAGGTTGGGGGACTGGACTTTCTGACCAACACTTGGTGGCGGCTAAAGTCAAGGTTGAAATGAAGTGAAGGAATAGAAGGGAAGGACAGAAGGAAGTAGTTCTTACAAAGAGGGTGAAAAGGTTACAAGAGGATGAAAAAAAAAAAGGCAAAATAAAGAGAGGAGTTGAGGAGTAATTGGGTAAATATGATTTGGAGTAGATGGGGGACATAGAAGATGTGTGCAAGATATTCACAGATGAAATCTATGTAGCATGTGAGGTGATGTGTGCGGTGAAGAGATGACGAAAGGGGGTGCAAAGAACAGCATACTGGAGTGCAGAGGTGAGACAGGCTGCGGCACAAAAGAAGAAAGCATATAGAGAGTGGATGAGAAACATGGGTGAGGAGGAAGTTGAGAGGCAGAAGAGAGTTATACGTAGAGTGAAAAAGGGAGGTGAATAGATTAGTAAGGGAGAGTAACAAGAGACTGGATGAGGAATTTGGAAGGAATTTGAGTATACAGTGGAGGGAATGTAAAAAAAAAAAAATGTTCTGGAAAGAGGTAAAGAGAGTTAGACAGGGTGTCAAAAAAGTCAGTCAGGGAGTGAAAGATAAAAATGGTAGATTACTAGTGGAGAAGGGAGAAAAAGTGAGCAGATGGTGGAGAGAACACTTTAATCCGTACTGCGCTAGCGTCACAGATCTACGTCCCCTTCAGAAACAACAGTGGCATAAATCTATGTCCTGCAGCACTGAGACTTCATTGCAAGCGGCCGAAGGAATATAGAAGGTAATAATGTATCTTGCTAACTTCAGACATTTCTCTGCTACACTTACAACACTGATTTAGGAGCATGGGTGACGAGTGACAGTCTTCACAGGCTTGCAGCCGCTCTGCCATTTCAGTAACATTGAAAATTTCAGAGGTCAAGTGGTACCAACCTGACTCGATTCAACCAACTTTCTGGCTTTGTTGATTACTTTTATTAGTGCCAGGGATCTTATATTGATGTATTAAGGCAATTTACCTACCAAAAAATAAAAAATCGGTTCACAAGCTTACAATCACTCTGCTCTATCAGTAACCTTGAAGATTTCAGAGGTTGGGTGGCACCAACCTGACTCAATTCAACCAACTTTCTGGCACTGGTGATTACTTTTATTAGTTTCAGGGATCTTATATTTGACGTATTATGCTCATTTAGCCAGAAAAAAAAAAAACAAAATTGCCCGGTGTAGATGGGTAGCCTATCAGTTTTCTTTTTGCCTAGCGAAGTGCAGGTTAAGGAACTGTTGAACATAGAGAATGAAAGTAATGCGAGTGTAAGTGGCTGGGGAATGGTTGGGAGAAAGAGGGATGTGAGAAGAGAAGAAATCAGTAGGATGGTAGTAGTGGAAGCAATGAAGAAAGTAAAAATAGGGAAAGCCCAAGGAATTCGTGGAATGCGTTGTGAAATACTGAAGCAAGGAAGGGAGATAGTAGTAGAATGGATGTGGAAGATGTACAGATTGTCCTGGGAGGAAGGTAAAGTCCCAGAGGATTGGAAGTCAGGTATAATTATTCCCCTGTACATAAGAAAATGGGAAAAAGAAGTGTGTGGTAATCATGGTGGCATTTCTCTTTTCAGCGTAATAGGAAAAGTATATGGTAGGATACCTACTGACAAAGTTATGGAAATAACATAGGAATTAGTTGGAGAGGAACAGGGAGGTTTTAGGAAGGGAAGAGGTTGTGGAGATCAGATATTCATTCTTAGGTTTGCAGTGGAAAAATTTCTAGAAAGGGGAAAAAAGTTGTGTGCAGCCTTTATAGATTTGGGGAAAGCATATGACAGGGTTGACAGACAAGGATTGTGGAAAGAACTAAGAATATATGGAGTAAATGGGAAGTTGCTGAATGCCTTGAAGAGTATGTATGAGGGTGCTAAGGCTGCCATGCCTGTGGACAGTGAACTGAGTGAATTAATCTACTTGAAGTTTGGACTGAAGCAGGGATGTGTCATGTCTCCATGGTTGTTCAATCTGTATATGGATGGGGTGATAAAAGAGATACAAGGTAGGGTAGTGGATGTTGGAGCGGCCCTAATGAGGCTGGGCAGTGTGTGGAAACTCCCTGTACTGTTGTTTGCACATGATACTGAGTTGTTAAGTGAAGACGAAGGGTAGCTGCAAGGCTTGGTGAATGAGTTTGGGATAGTGTTTAAGATACGAAATCAAAAAGTGAATAGGAAGGAGTAAAGTTATGGTCTTTGAGAGAAATGAAGTCATTGAATGTACGGTGTGATTGGATGAGGAGGAAATTTTAGTGAATTTATGTACTTTTGGTAGTGTGATCAGTAGGGATGGAAGTTTAGAGGGTGTAGTGCTTGAAAGTGTACAACAAGAAAGAAAAGGTGCTGGTTATTTGAAAGCAGTGAAACAGGGAAGAGAACATAGAAGTGAAAAGGTTAGGCTACTGCATGACAGTATTGTGATATCAACTCTAACGTATGGAAGTGAAGCTTTGTCCTCACTGGGGGTACACAAGAGTGAAAGTAGTGGAAATGAGTTATTTGAGAGGAGCATTTGGAGTCACATGGAGAGACAGGCTGAGAAACTAAGTGAAGGAGTTTTGTGTTGTGGATGTGGATGTGATAGGAAGCGTTCGAAGAAACACACTGAGGCGGTTTGGCCACATGGAGAGGATAGAGAGAGAGAGACTGATGAGGAGAGTGTCGGTGATTTAAGTGAAGGGGGGAGAGGGAGGCAAAGAATGAGGTGAAGGGATGGAGAGAAGTATATGAGAGAAGGGAATATGAGCTGGGTGTAGGACAGTGAAATGACGGTGGACAGGGCGATATGAAGGCGATTTTTTTGTGTCCACCTCTTACGGGATTAAGGTATCTGGCAATAGACAGATAGATAGAAGTATAATGAGGAATTAAAGATTTGTAAAAGTTTTCCACAACGTATGTCTTTATTTGGTATCCACTTGTTAGCTAAAGAACAGTGATGATGCATGACTAGTGTGGGCGTCCATCATCAACTCACTTCATACAGTGCCTTCTGTAAAGTAACAACTGTGTCAACGTACCCAGGTCACATGACCCACAGGCGCTAAGTTGCCTCCCAGTGGGGTTGGTAAGTTGAATGGCCAGCACGCTTTTTTGCTTTTATCTGTGATTAACCAGATTTCTTCATTAAATATGCCTTGCTATGTTTCCTGGCGATATTCTACCAAACCTGGACAAGGGAAGATGATGCACAAATTTTCCATAAATTCTCAGAGAAGAAAGTAATGGGAAATAAAAGTCAGGTGAGAAAATTAGAGAACAAATGATGACACGTCTACGATAAAGTTAAATGTGTTTTTTATGAAAGACATTACTTGTAATACTTACATTTGATCCCTGACACACTTCATTGTCATACAAATTAAATAATTTTTAGGATATCCCCTTCAGTCTTGTAACTTATGGTCATATTCTTAACCCCTTAACAGCGGGCTTGTTTTACTTTGACTTGCAGCTCCCGTGGGCATAATCGCGCTCCGACAGACTCTACAAATATTTGCCAAAAATCAGTTATTACTCCTAGAATATTAAAATCACATATGCTTATGGAACATACCTTCAGCTTTCTCCTGGGGTGTTTGTTGAGCCTTCGTCGAGTACCGTAGGACTTGTGGAGACCTCTGGAGTTGGGTAACGAAGTCTCCACATTACACTTCCCAACAACCCGTAATATGATTACCACAGCCTGATATTATCACTAGAAACACTATTCTATGATTCTCAAATAGTTTGGAATCCATACTCAAAAAAAAAAAAAAAAAAACACTGTGAAAGCAGTGAAAATTACGAGCGAGTATGTGACCTTCCCATTTGCGATCGTTCGCCGCTGGTGTTCTGTCATTTATTATTCATAAAAACTCTCAGTTTATATTTCTATTACTACATAACACTTATATATCTCTACAGTCTTTATCCATAAGTTTCCTTTAGTAATAGTAGTTTATTGTCACTGTTGGCATTCAATTTCTTTCAGTAAAATACGTAGCATTCACTTTCTCGTCCTGTATACTAGCATTGAGAGTGAATGTCACTTTCACCTTCACTCTCATAGTATTCATACATGCTAGAGTGAAACTTTCACTTTCATTACTCCTAGTATATATACTCGTATTCTTATAATACTACTCATTTACATTTATATTTACGTTCTCTATTTTATTTACATTATTTACATTTCTATTTTATTTACATTGTGTTAGGCACTGTCACCTGCAGTAACTTATAAAACTATTTTCCACTGTTCACTTATATTTACATTCATTGTTTCACTTGCTGTTTACACATTATTTACATTTCCACTTGCACTGTTTTACTCACCAGAAAGATCATAGTCACTCTCTATCATTTGTCAGCCCTTTACCTCTTTCCACACGAGGTTTAGTAGGGGGTAGACGTCACAGGGCCCATTGCATGGGGCTAAAAAGTGGCAGAAGTTAGCAGGCGCGAATTCGACCTACTTTCACCTTGAAAGAAGACAGTAAACTGATACTGGTGGCATGCCTGCCTACTGCACTGCCTAGGGAGAGTGCAATACTGCCAACGTCAGCCTTGTGAGACCTGCTAATATATAGCTATGAAATGATTGGCAGGAAATCTAGACAATACATAATAAATTAGGTAGTTCCAGGTGAATGTAAATATCACTTAGGCTTCTCCCTTCCCTCCTTATATATATTTTTATTATGAGAATAGATTATACGGCATATTTCAAGGGGAAATAAACAGCAAAAATTAGCGAACAAGTGCACGTGAGGTGTTGTCAGGTGATAATTAGCCAATTCCAGGTGTACGGCACTCTCACTTAACTTATTATTTTTTTTTGTATATATTATTTGGTATAAGAATAGGGCATAGGGCTATTTCAATGGATGAAATCAGTGGAAAATTCCAAGGAAGATTTACTTAGCGTAGCATGGCCGGGCAGGCGAGAGGAGAGGGTAATGGAGGGAAGGTAGGGAGGGGAGTCAAGAACGAGGAGAAATGGCTAAAGTGTCAATAATGGATGGAAGTACAGATGAAATTAGGAGTGCTGACTAGTGTTGGACATTGGCAGTACTGATAGACGATACAAGCCACCACTTGAAAGCCCAGGCGAATTCAAAATAACATAGAATCACAAAAGTGATGCCCGTGGTATGATCCCTTGCTCCCAAGCGTCACGAAATTGTTGCCCCACGGTTAAGGGGTTAAACAAAAATTGTCCTGCCACAACTGGAGACTCCACCATTGTGGCATGGAATTTAACTGGTGGTAAGCTTAATGATTCAACAAGTGCTTTCTAATTCACCTATAAATCACTTTTTTTTTTTTTTTTTGTGCTTTTTCAGAAGATTATCAAGAACTGGCTTGCCCTTTGTATATTTTCAAGCAATGGTATTCAAAAATTGCACAAATGTGGTATTCCACAAAGTAGTTGTAAGAATCGTAATGATGATTTTTAAGAATATGATTAAAGACTGAATATCATAATGGTTTTTTGGAAGTTAATAAATTATAAATTACTCCATAAATCACTGCAGGAAACGGAAGTTAAAATCTTTACTTCATAGAAAATGAAATGTTTATGAAACTTCAGGGTAAGCCTAAAAATAAATATATTGCGACATCAGTGACACAGTTGTTCCTAAGCATAAAGACTAAATGTAGAATCGACAGTTGAGCAAGAAACATTTTTTAAGCATACAACTAAAACGGTGTTCACACCGTTGTAAATTTTGCTGAAGCATGGGCTGACAGGTTTGATGAAGCCATCCTTTTTTTTTTTTTTTTCATTTTTTTTATATCAATGGTACTGCAGGAAACAGTGATTGTTTAGGCTTACCCTGTTTTATAAGGATATAACAATTGGGGATAATTATAGAACATTTTCTTTTTTTTACAGCAACATCCAACTTAGCCATTCTCTATATATCCTCATATTATCAAGCATTGTCCGTCATAAATGATGTAGGCAATCAAAACAAGATATATACAGTAGCAAAAATGGCAAAACTAATCAAAGTAAGAATTAATGAAAAAGAAAGAGAAAGATGGAAACAAAAACAAGGAACAGTGCAGAGCAATTGAGCGAGTGCTGGGAGAGGGTGGCAGGCAACATTGTGCTTAGTCGCCTGCTGTTGCAGTGCTCTCCATAGAAGGCGCAGTCTATGCCTCTTTTTAAAACATTCATTAATCATACTATAATCTGTTCATTTTAACTTGGCATAAAACTGCCATCTCTCCATCTTGAATGCTGGGCAATAACTAAAGATTAATACTAGAATATGGTGCTAGTCACGAAGAAGTGCTGTGGAAAACATGCAGAGCCCTCTTATTGACATATTCAACCACTATGGGAAATGAGCTGCAAAAAGACGAAAGTCTGGGTCAAGTTAAAGTTAATGAATGATAGTAGCAGAGCTGAGCACTTCCAAGATCACTCGCAAACTGCAAATTCCGCACCTACGGAATTGTGATTTCTTTTGCGGATTTGCGTTTGTGACAAATTCTAAGCAAATTTGCGGTTTTGTGCTTGCGGAAGCATTTCTGCAAACGCAAATCTCCCCTCGAACATCTACGTTGCATAGCCTGGCAGGTGGACTTGGGGTGAGTCTGGCTTACTGGCGCCGCCTGCCACTCCCACACTCTTGCCATATGTACAGTAAATATTGTATTCCTACGTTAAATTCACCTTCGGTACGATGTGCTATTGGCAACAGATGAACCTGGTACAGTATGAGAGTGTGGTTTGGGTCAGGCAGTTGGTACGCCTGCATGCTGTGATGTATTCACACATTTGTTGTGTCTAGGAGGATGAATGAATGGGTTGCCAATCATGGTTTAAAACTGATACATAGCTACAAATCATATATTAGAAGACTAGTAAAAATAACCATAGGTATGAGTGTTATTTATTATTATCATAGCTCAGTTCGTTGATAGATAAACTTCAACTGCAATGATAACCAAATGATATAAAGTGATATCAGTTTCATAGACTGATCTAGCCGGTGCTCACACTCCTTAAAATTGCTCTTGTCTAGCCTTGCCAGATGGTGAAGCACACTCTTCATCATCGATTTATTTGATACAAAAATCAAACTGTTTCCATTAACTATGTATTGGCATTTTCTGTTTGTGAAATTAATAAATCATAAGAAGATATGGTTACTGGCTTCTAGTGTCTTCATAAAACATATCCTCTCTTCCCATTCTGCCAACTCTTTATTGCTGGAAACTCACGCCCATCTTCTCCTCTCCCCACTCCCTCCCTCAAACCCCCCACCTCTCTCACTCTCCCCTTACACCTCTAAACAGCCAGTTTCTCTACTCCCCACAATGTGGCTCACGGAGTAAAGATGCAGAATCTACTCTCCTTACATCTTAAACCCACTGTATAGTGGTTATATGCCATAATAACCCCACTGCTGTCATTAAGCCATTCCTATTGACAGATAGGATCTTATACAAGCTGTGTGTTGGCAGCCCTTAGTGCCACAGGGCACTCCATGGGGAAGCGGGGATAACAGGGAAGCCACTAATTTCTACGTCGGTCTCATTGATGGGTATTCTTTTTTATGGTTAATGATAGTTTGAAGTTGATTGTATTACAGTTTTAGGACTTTGCCAATATTTATCACAAACGCAGAAATATAAATTATGATCCGACAGGAAGATACTCTCGTCCTGATGGCAATCGAGAAAGTGGGAAGTCTATTAGGGAGATTGGCAACACCAATATCAGAAACAGCAGTTTCATGATGACTGACGCTTTAGGTATGTAGTGGAAACCTGAACAACAAACCGAGGGAATAACCACCATGGAACACCACAGCCACAGATGATATGAGAGGCTGCAAAAAATTATCGTTTTACCAACGCTGCCGCCATACGAAAACAACACTAGCTTGATGTGACTGCTCAGACTGTGCAAGTTGTCGAGTGTATTCACCACAGGACACCGGCCAAAAAACTGCAGCTAACACTTAGGCATTGTGAGGGCAGATGTAGATTAGTGGAGAAACATGTGCAGGAAGATCTAATTTGGTGGGCTTTTGTTATATTCACCGACAAAAATCATTCTCGTCAACAACATGCAGGAAGATACACTGCTCGAGGAGAAGAACAGCAGGTTTAATATTGCAAAAGGCATCACACATGCCTGTTTATATACAAGTAAATATAATGAGTGTATTCGACTTAGGTATTAAATATGGCATATCTAAGCCTGTTGTGTAAATCAGAACATATTCCATATTGATGCAAAGGTGGTTTCAAAGTAAACAATAAGGATAGCTCAGAGTGCAACATCCGTGCCACACAATTTGTCTATGGTTGTAGCTTTTGAACATACCCTGTAACCTTTACCTTTGACTGAGTATCGTAAAATCCAGTTACTGTATGTATGGAACCTCAGCCATTCGACGAATATTGGTACGATTTTGATTAGAGATGTCTAGACTGACCTTATTTTTTATGCTTACCGTAATTGTTGTCCTCGAAATACTATGACTTCTTCCTCCTAGGCTCTTTAGCTATTTGAGACAAAGAACCGAATTATAGCCATTACCTCTTTCCAGCGGTTCTAAAATATTATTCACTTCATCCCATGCTCATCCACAACTTTATTACCACATTTGGTCTATATCTGGTATTAAAAAAAAAAAAAAAGTTAAATGACCATGCACCTGAGATATGACCTTGTTCGGCCATAATTCAACAAAGTAATATTTTGTTCAGTAGGATATCCATAATATTGCCACAAACGGAAATACTGACAGACAGGGCAAAATTAACTATGCACAAGCCCTCTTGCGTAACACGCAAGGATGTGACAACACACCAAATACAATTTGCTCTATTTTCCCAATAACAGATACAACGGTCAAAACATCTTTTACAAAACAAGTAGTGGGCATGTCTTGCAAAATGTGTGGGTATGGCATGACTCCATGGGGTGGGTTGTCTCTCCCTTTGATGGACAATTTACAACTATCTTGAAATTTTTGAAGAGGAATTTCTGCCTTCTCTTCTTGGGCAGGACTACCCTTTTCCCAGGCGGATATTATTTGCCCATGACAAGTGCCCTGTGCTCAATCCCACATCTCCCAGAGATGGTTTGACGAACACCCCAACCTGGAACTACTGGACTTGACGAATCGGGGCTGTGGTATGAGCCACATCGAAAACCTGTGGGACAACATGATATATACATGGGAAGAAGGGGAATGAACAACACAGCAGGTCGAGATTGTTGCTAATGATGCGTGGACTAAATAATACATACATATCGGTAATGGTTTATAGCTACAGTATAAACTATATTCGTAAACAAGTTGTCTACAGCAGACTTAGAAAGCACTGAATTTACCTAATCAGAGAACTGTCATAATTACTGTTTCTGCTACAGGGTCATGATGTCCATATGCAGTCAGGCTGCATGTGAAGTATATTTTCTAGGTTAAAGTATTGTCATTAATCATACCTTATCCATGCAGATACACTATGAACATATCTGTACTAGTGAAGGAGAGGGTGAATATCATTAAAAAGTACTGTCGTATATGAATGGCACAGGAAAACTGTTATCCATCTGCGGTATACGAATGTTAAACAGTATTAACAAACATGGTGGGAAGATCAGCAGAATTTTTACGTCTTTTAATAAAAAATACATTGCCTCATATACTGCTGGTACGGTGTCATGTGGTTATACGTAGCCTGTATAAATTTATTCTACTACTAATTCGTTTGTTAATGATGGGATGGAATTAACACAAATAGTGAGCGATACAATCATCAGAATTATAAGGTTAAAATCGAAATCCCCCCCCCCCAGAAGAGAACAAATGAAAGGTTGGTGTTGAAACCTGCAAATGAAATGAGAGGAAGAGATTAGAGAACTTGATAGGGAAATGAGTATAATCTGTTTACTAGGACTGAGTGGGAGAGGCGGTGGGAAACTCGATAGGTCTATTGTTCCAATGAAGGCAGGTTTGTATCTTGGTTGAGGCAGGGAGCAGTATATGAGTACGAATTTCGTTAAAAACAAACTTAAATGATTTACCATAAGACAGCTGGCATCTCACAAAACACCCAAACAAATATTAATACACAAGAACGAAACATCCTAAAATGGATGGTGGGTGTTAATGCTGAAATGGTGTCATATTTTTTTTATGCAAGAAAGAAGGAACCAAAGGCCAGGCGCCCGCAAACCGTTCCTTCCAAGAAAAAAACTAAAACAATACATAAGAGAGCCAAATTCAAGACAAGTTCATTTCGTGATGCCTGGACACACTGTGTCTGAATGACTGGAGATCATAGGAAGTAGGAAATACAGGTAGAGGGAGACAGTTCCAGAGCTGACCTGTTGCATAAATAAAGAACTGGCAGTAACGGTTAACTCTTGCAATAGAGAGTTGGACAGAAAAGGGATGAGAGTTTGTTGCTAAACGGGTGCTACTCACCCGTTGCAAAGGTCGAGGGTGCAAGCAGACAGTTCAGAGGAGCAGTGACCATTGAAGTAGCGATAGAAAAGAGATAAAGATGCAACAGTGCGGCAAAGAGACAGAGGTTGAAGGGAGCCAGTTAGAGAAGGAGTGTTGATGAGCTGAAAAGCGTTTGACTCCACCCTATGGAGAAGAGCTGTATGTGGGGAGCCTCCCCACATATGAGAGTTGTATTCTATACAGGGGAGAATAAAACCAGTGTATAAAGTCAACAACTGTGCAGGGGTAAAGAAGGTATGGAGTCGGCTTAGCACACCTAATCTCTTGGAAGCAGATTTTACAAGAGATCCAACATGATCTTTCCAAGATAAGTCCTGAGTGAATGAAATCCCAAGCATGTTCAAGGATGATGCAGGATTGAGCTGGATATTATTAAACATTAGTGGGTACTCCTGTGGAAGAATTTGTCGGGTTGATAGGTGTAAAAACTGAGTTTATGATGCATTAAAAACAACCAGATTATTTTTACCCCAATCATAGATACAAGCAGTGAGTGGATGGTGACCTGAGTGAGTTCTTTGATCTCAATGTGGGACTGAAACAGGGTTGTGTGATGTATCCATGGTTGTTTATTATATACATGGATGGGGTTGTAAAGGAGGTGCAAGGTAGGGCAGTGGATGTGGGGGGTGGCTGTAATGAATGAGGGTGAGATGTGGAAGATTCCGGTGTTGCTGTTTACTAATGATTCAGTATTGTTTAGTGAAGATAAATGGAAGTTGCAAGGTTTGGTGAATGAATCTGGGAGAGTGCGTTGGAAGAGGAATCTGAAAGGTAATGTAAACAAGAGTAAAGTTATGGTGTTTGAGAGGAATGAAGTCACAGAATGCACAGTGAGGTTGGATGGTGAGGATATGGAGATTGTGAGTGCACTCAAGTACTTGGGTAGTGTGATGAGTAAGGATGGAACGTTGGGGGATGAAGTGCTTGAAAGGGCAGAGCAGGGAAGGAAGGTTGCTGGTTTACTGAAAGCAGTGATGAGAAATAGGGAGGTGAGTATGGAAGTTAAGAAGTCACTGCATGATAGTATTGTGATCTCTACCCTGATGTATGGAAGCAAGGTATGGGCCTTGCAAGAGGGGAACAAGTCAAGAGTGAGAGCAGTGGAAATGAGTTACTTGAGAGGAGCATGTGGAGTGACAGGGAAGGACACGTTGGCGAATGAAGAAGTGAAGGAACGTTGTAGGGTGGATGTGGATGTGGTTGAGAAGATTAGGAGAAATACACTAAGGTGGTTTGGACATGTGGAGAGAATGGAGAATGAAAGACTGACTAAGAGGGTGTATGTAAGTGAGGTGAAGGGAGGGAGAAGGAGAGGTAGACGGAGGATGAGGTGGGGGATGCAGTTGAGAGGTATATGAGGGAGGGGGGAGTGAGTTGGGGAGAGGGTAGTCAAATAGTGGGTGACAGAGCGACTTGGAGGCGTTTTGTCTGTGGCCACCCTTTCCAGGATTAGGGCGTCGGGATAAAGATAGATAGATAGAAAAACAAGATTATTTTTACCCCAGTCAGAGACACAAGCCAAGTCAGACATTAAGTTTGCCATAGCCTCATCCCTTGTTTGTTGAAGTAACTGCTGAAATGGACGTTGCGGGAACCGAATAGAAAGTTGAAGGGTGGAATCATCAGCGTACAAGTGGATAGGGTTAGATGTACGGCTTAGAAGGTCATTGATGAATAAAAGGAAGAGAGTTGGTGATCGAACAGAGCCCTGAGGAACACCACTGTTGATAGATCTAGGAGAAGAACGATGGACGTCTACAACAGCAGCTATAGAACGACCAGAAAGGAAGCTATAGATGAAGGCACAGATAGAAGGATAGGAAACATAAGAGGGTAGTTTGGAATTTAAAAATTTATGCCAGACACGATCAAAAGCCTTTGAGATGTCAAGTGCAATGGCAAAGCTTTAGCCAAAGTCCTGAAAGGAGGATGACCAGGAGTCTGAAAGGTAGGTGAGAAGATCGCCAGTGGAGCATCCCTCATGAAACGCATACTGACGATCAGAAAGAAGGTTGTGATAGGAAGGTTTAAAATTTATCTGTTAAGAATTGACAAGAAAACTTTTGAAATACAGGATGTTAAAGCAACTGGACGATAGTTAGAGGGTTGGGAATGGTCACCCTTCTTTGGGACTGGCTGAATGAGAGGAAACTTCCAGCAGGAAGGAAAGATACAAGTTGACAAAGGCGAAAGAATTTACCTAGACAGGGTGTAAGCACAGAAGCACGGTTTCTGAGAACAACAGGAGGGATTCCATCAGGCCCATATGCCTTGTTAGTATTAAGGCCAGTGATAGCAGAAAATACATCAGCTGAAGACATTTTAATGTCAGCCATGAGGAAGTCAGATGGGGGAAGTGATGGAGGATCAGCACTGGAATCATCTAAGGTGGAACTGGAGGAGAACATCTGAGCGAAGAGATCTGCTTTATCAGTAGAAGAAATAGCTACAGGGCCATCAGAATAGAAAAGAGGAGGGAAGGATGATGAGGTAAAGTTCTTAGAAAGGTTTTTGGCAAGGTGCCAGAAGGAGCGGGAAGAATTCCAGTTGGACAGTCGAGAGCATTTAGTACAGATGAAATTATTTTAGCAGAGCAAAGAACAGACTTAGCACGATTTCGGGCAGAAACATAAGCAAGATGTGATTCAAGGGTGAGTTGATTCCGGTACCTTTCATAGGCCCTTTCCTTGTTGCGGACTGCATTAGAACAAGCGTCATTAAACCAAGGCTTATTGCATTAGTCAAACGAATAGGGAGGGGAATGTATGCTTCCATGACCGAAAGAATAGCCTCAGTAATGTGCAATGCACACTCATATGGCTCCCGTCCATGGAAGCAATAATCATCCCAGGGAAAATCAAAGAAGTACTGCCTGAAGGCCTCCCAATCCACAGCTCCAAAGTACCACAGTCGACATTTCTTTGGAGGGTCCACAAGCCGTTCCGGAGCAATAGGACAGGTCAAAGTAATTAGCTTGTGACTGTAGGAGCCTAACACAGAAGAAAGATTAACTGTTGAAACAGAAGGTTTAGTTGTAATAAAGACGTCAAGTTTGTTAGAGCTCTCTCCAAGGCAGTCAGGGATCAGGTAGGGTGCTATACAAGCTGCTCTAGGTCAATAAGACTTGTTCACCAGGTGGATCAGTGAAAGGAGAGGAGAGCCAAAGGTGGTGGTGAACACTAAAATCTCGTAAATTGGAGACTTCAGAGAAAGGAGAAATGGATAGAATGTGTTCCATCGTAGAAGTAAGATAGTCGAAGAATTTTTAATTGTCGATAGAATTAGGAGATAAGTAAACAGCGCTGATATATTTAGTCAGAGAATGACAAGAAAGCTGAAGCCAGAGAGTAGAGAATTCAGAAGAATCAAGTTCAGAAACACGAGAGCAAGATAAATCGTTGTGTACAGTACATATATGCGACAGCCACCTTTGGCTTTGAAATGAATATAGATAAAGTAGGAGGAAACAGAAAAGGGTTTGCTGTCAGTTGCCTCAGACAGCTGATTCTCAGACAGGAAGAGAAGGTGAGGTTTAGAGGAGGAAAGGAGATGTTCTACAGAGAGAAAGTTAGAGGAAAGGCCGTGAATGCTGCAGAAACGATGAAGTGAGTCAGACAGTGGTTCTAGGCATCTCTCAAAGTCGCCACCGGGAGAGGGGCGGATAGTGGGGGAATTTATGCCCCCCCATCTGGGGACTCCGAGGCCAGATTTAATTGTGCCAGTTTTCCTTTTTCAATTTTGAAAAAGTGTAGTGTGTACTGTGCATGTAGTTTGGTGTTGGTAGAAAAACTTGTATTGGAGAGCATGCTGGCCTACTCTCTGTGTTACTGAGACACTGAAAATGTTCAGAGAAGGGGGATGGTCAGGAACTAGTCCCGAGGGCTGATGAAACTGGAGCTCCAGCTCTCCCTGTCATCAGTTTTCCATCCACCTCGGGAGTACTGCCCTGCTCGACTGGTGCTACAGTCTACTCCACAGTGAAGTGAATGGTTTACAGAAAGACTGCTGGGCCTCAGGGAAGGGGCTCTTCACCCCATGTTCTGAGTGACACACACACACACACACACACACACACACACACACACACACACACACACACACACACACACACACACACACACACACACACACACACACACACACACACACACACACACACACACACACACACACACACACACACACACACACACACACACACACAAAATCCGTAGTTACAGTTAGGAGAGCCCTTCTGCTTGCAGCAGTCCGCTATAGGCTGCTCCTGCTGCTGTTGATGATAATGGCCCATATGGCCTGGAGACAGGATTAGCCAGTATGCCTTTGTCTGTGTTCTACAGGATCATCTGTAATCCAGACGTATAGAACAATAGACTACTTATCATAATCATGAACATAAAAACGACACCTATGCTGGTTTCTTTTTATACAGCCGAAAACTTCAGCTCTTGAGAAGAGTCGATCCCCCGCGCGAGAATGAAGGCTAAATCTCCAACTTCCGTTCTGGACTACAGAGATACCAGTCCCATGTCAACTGGGGTGCACTGGACATGCCTCTTTTGGAAATTGTGGCACACAGCTATGAGTCACGGAGATGTGGAGCGTAAGTGGGAGGTTCTCTTTACCGTGTGTAGATGGTTAGCCTCTTTTCAGTGGTACACAGCTGCTACAGATTACGACAAGCAAGAGTCATACGCAGTCTGGATCGATCTGATAAAACAGCATTGCCAATATACGTTGTTTTTACAGTTATACTGTTGCATATTTGAGTCATCTTATGAATGAAATATATGGTTGAACTGTCATCATAACCAGTATATTATAATTATTGCAGAATGAATATATAGGTCATTCTAATTCACCGGTACGACATGAACCTATCCTTCTAATGGAAACAAGGTCTTTTTTTTTTCATTCATTTGACCATATCAGTACAAACTAAAGTTGAAATCTCATCACATCCAGTGTATTATATTTATCCTATTATTCGCACAAGCTATTAAATATCAAAGAGACAGTGGGAGGTTAGTGGCTTCCACACTGTCCTCGCCTGTCCCAAGAGCACCCTGTGGCACTACGAACTCGCGACACACAGTTCGGGTAAGAAATCTTACGTAAGGGGGCCCGAGAGAGAGAGAGAGAGAGAGAGAGAGAGAGAGAGAGAGAGAGAGAGAGAGAGAGAGACTGTCAATAAGAATGACTTATCGACCACAGAAGAGTCATCTAGGCAGATAACCACTGTGGGTTTAAGAAGTAGGGAGGTTAGACTCTATGACCTCCATCTCCGTTAGTCAAAAGGAAATGGGGGGGGGGGAGGAACTGGCTGTTTAGAGGGGTAAGGGGAGAATGAGAGAGGTGGGGGATTTGAGGGAGGGAGTGGGGGAAGAAGATGTGAGAGAGTTGGCAGAATGGAAAGAGAGGATTATGTTTTATGAAGACACTAGAAGCCAGTAACCATATCCTTGTATGTTTTATTAGTTTTACAAACAGAAATGCCAGTATACAGTTTATGGAAACAATTTGATATTTGTATCAAATAAATCACTGACGAGTGTGCTCCACCATCTGGCAAGGCTAGACAAGAGCAATTTTAAGGTGTGTGAGCACCGACTAGATCAGTCAGTGAAACAAAAATATCTTTATATCATTTGGTTATCATTGCAGTTGAAGTTTAGCTATCAACGAAATGAGCTATGACTAATGAAAAACACTCATGCCAATGGTTATTCTGACTAAAGTCATCTAATAATTGATTCGTAGCTACGTGTCAGTTTTAAACAGTGATTGGCAACCTATTCATTCGTCTTCCTAGACACGACAAATGTGTGAATACGTCACGGGCTGCAGGCGAACCAACTGCCTGGCCCATGCCATACTCTTATACTGTACCAGGTTCTTCTGTTGCCAATAGTATATGTAGCAGCTTTTATTATCGTACATTTTGTACGACAATTTTTCGATTCCTTAAAAAGTGAAAGAGAGAGAGAGAGAGAGAGAGAGAGAGAGAGAGAGAGAGAGAGGCTGAGTATCAGATTAATCTCTTTTTGATATACAATGGCATCATACCAAGCTCCCTGGAAAGGAATGAAAATGGGTGTAAGCCAAAAGGAGCAACGTTCGTACTCGTGATAAGATAATAAGACATAAAATAATCCTGACAAGTCATATTCTGCTTTGCACTGGAGGGTTACTTACTGCATTATCTTAATGATATACTGTTTGTGCGTGCTTGGAGGGGGGTAAGAAATAAGAATCTAAGGATAAAAGCCAGCAAAGATGTTTTTCCCCCCAATAAATAAAGAAAAATATAAAGCTTAATTCAAGATCAGTTTATTTTCCAGATTCATAGATGCAATAATATATGCTAGTTATATAAACTTCATCAATACTAGAAAGACTTGTTTAGCATAGAAGCCAATAACAAGGTGAAAATTGCAAAGATGTACTACGAAGCCTCCCAGTCCACCTAGAATATGATCTTTATTCTAAATTTCAAATTGCCAGACTTATAGCATTGCCAATGCCTGTGTTTAAATCTCAACAAAGATCATTAGGTAGAGAAAAACAGATTAAACAAGAAACATACGGAATGATACTAAACACAATTATACATTTTTCTTGCCAAACAACCACCTTTCTCCATGCGGTATCAATATAGATAGATAGATAAATAGATATACTATACATTGGAGTTGTTTTAGGTGTTGGAGAAGTCTGACTGTAAGAAATGAGGACTGCGGAGGAATAGAGGTGGACTGGTGTGTCAACTTGTCAAGTGCGAGCTGTGAAATGTAGTAATTTAGTTCATTTATATACGATAGTGAAGGATTAACCCTTGTTTTGTAGTAAAAACAGTCTAATAGTCTAAGAATAATAAATTATATATTTTAATTTTACTATAACTATAATTTTATATATCCCATTCATTACTTTATACAATTTCCAAACTTCATAGTCACGTACTGTTGGTAAGAAGAGTAAATAAAGATATAATTGCAGTATGTAAGTAACTGGAGATGATTTTTAACCCCTTTATTATGAAAAATATCATCCTAAACTTAATATAATCCTCTAATGGTATCCAAACTAAGATGAGGCTGATGCCGTGGTATTGAAGTTTGCGTTTGCATTTTTGCATTTGCGGAAATGCACATTTCAAGAATTTTGAAAATTTTTCAGTTGCGGAATGCATTTTTTTTTTTTTTTAGTTTGCGAATTGTTGTTGAATTGAATGTTCATTTGTGGAGACCACCTCTGGACAGTAGTAGTAGTAGCTGTGATAGTAGTATAGTTCTGTTTATTACTTATTATTATGTTTCTGCCCACCTATGGTGAGGAGGCACTGAGTGAGTGGTCTATCCATGCATGCATGTGTCTGTCCATAACACTTTTCTAAAACCAATATTTCCTGAAGCCATTGATAGATTTCCATCTAACTTTTAACAGCGATGCATTATGAGGATATAATATGCTGGTTAGTTCAGCAAGGTCAAGGGGTCAAAGATCAAGTTCACACAGGGTCTACTTAGTTCATCTTGCAGGTGTGGTATCTTCTAAACCCCTCAGCGGATTGCAACCAAACTCTTGTCACTGATACAGTATGAAGGGACAATGAACTAATTAGCTCAGCAAGGTCAAGGGATCAAGGGTCAAAGTCATACAGGATCAGTTAAGTTTATCCTAACAGTCATCTGATCATAACAACCCTTAAACAGTACACCTGGGTCTGATAGACCCGGCCACTTTTTGCCACTTACTGGTTCGGCAACTACTATATGCCAGGGACCCCTGGCCTTCCCAGTAGGTTCTTAAGTTTGGATACCCATGCTAAAGGTGGCTGTGTGGTTTTCCAGGTCTCCTTCTGTTTTGGTGTATAACACACTAAAGTCGTGATCGGGTCTGTGAGACCCAGGTGTACTGGATAAGGGGGGCTGAAATTTACTGTTGTGTGATGCAAATTTTTTCACCCTGTGAATTGCCTTCTCCACACCACGAAGACCCTTCGTGCCACTAGCTTTGACAGCAGTGTGAGCATCATTGTGTCGTTTCTTTTCTTATGGGGTCCATGTAAACAGAAACTGTACAGATTTTTTTCAAAAATTTGCCTAAAATGCTTTAAATATGTTAATTTTAATTGTATACTCATTATTGCATAGTAAACTGAACCAAAAAGGTTGTAAATTGGTCAAAGATTCAGTAAACAAAACACAAGTATTTTTTTTTTTCTATTTTGTGGGTCTGTGAGACCCAGGTGTCCTAATGGTGTATAGGCGCAACTAGGTGTACTGTTTCAGGGTTAATGTGGCCATGATATGTCCTGAATCCATGACAGAGTTCCACCAAACTTGTCAGTGATGCACTATGAGATGATGAACTGATTAGGAGAGCTAGGTCAAGGGGGCAAAGGTCAACTTAGTGTATCATTGTAGATGCAATACATCCTTAACTCTTAAATAGATTTCAGGCAAACTTTTTTCAGTGATAAAGTATAAAGGAGCGATGAACTGATAAGGTCAGCAACATCAAGGAGTCAAGGGTCAAGATCATATGGGAGTGGGCATAATATCTCCTGAAATCCTCAATGGATATAGATCACACTTTTGTCAGTGATACGTTATGAAGGAATGATGAACTGATTAGGTCAGCAAGGTCAAACGGCCAAGGTCAAGGGCATATGGGGTCGACCTAGTTTCTCTTTAGTCTCGTTTCAACCCACAGTGAAGCTTTGTCATGAAGGATTTAAGGAGAGTCCATGCGCAAGGATTGGCGGAGGCATACCAAGCGATGCTTTGCACTGACAGCTTGGGGCCTGAGATCTCGGTGTTTCATTTGCATTATTATTATTATTATTATTATTATTATTATTTGCAGAGAAGAAAAGAAAAGAGAAGTGCAGAAACTTCCCATGTCAATTGTACCCTTTCCCAATAAAAAATCAAAGTTGAGAGAGAGAGAGAGAGAGAGAGAGAGAGAGAGAGAGTTGGTCGTAAACATATTCGTGAATTCCGGCCGAAATCCACAGTCACCCAGAGGTTGGTGAGTGACTGAGTATGATTTGGAGGGAAGGCAGACAGAGGACTGGATGACGTGGAGGCGATTTGTTAGAACCCACCCCTTACGGAAACAGACAACTAGTATTTGATACAGATAGAATGATAGATATAGATATGCAGTGCTTGGCAGACTACACACAGTCTTATATTCACCCAGAGGTTGGCGAGTGAGAGGACAGTAGTGACGGTGATGACCATGGGTGGATTGACACAGGCGGTAGTGTTGGCCAGGGAGTACATCAACCACTTATTAAATAAACCCGAGTCCATCAACGCAAAGACACTGTGAAGACAAAAGATATTAGTCGTAGGAGAGAGAGAGAGAGAGAGAGAGAGAGAGAAAGAGAGAGACTCTTTGTGCATATCAATCAAGGAACTTGGTGTGACATTTACCAAGTAATATTGTGGTATGTTGTCTAGTTGAATCCCTAATTGTCAAGTATCATGGGCAAAGCATACATCCTATCTTCGACTGCAGTTCATGTAATGCTGCATTTTATTTACGTAATCGCATTATTCAACAAAGATCGGTTTAGTGTGATATCCATAAATACCATCCCTTGTGGGGTAACTCACTTTCAAATCCCCGGGGTGATTTTCTTGTCTCTTTGGTTGGGGATTTAGATTTGGTTGTCCTAAATGATGGGAGGCCGGCCCATTTTCATATTCAGACTGGCACGTATTCTGTCACTGACCTTACCATCTCCTCCTCTGACTGTGCCCTTGATTTTTCTTGGGAGGTTTTGGATGATCTACATGGTAGTGACCATTATCCTGTAATGGTCCAGCCTACTCGCTCTGTTCCTGCAGCCCGTATGCCATGCTGGTGTCTGGACAGGGCTGATTGGTCTCTTTTCGAGAAACTGTGTGTATTTGCCGACAGGGTTACTGATTTTTCAACTATCAATGATGCCAAACGTTATTTTACTAAGACCATTTTCTCAGCAAGGGTTCATTCCATCCCACGGACTTCTGGTGTTTTTTTCCCGGAGACCTGTGCCATGGTGGAATGATGACTGCTCCATAGCAAAGGGAGCTTACAAAGCAGCTGCTCGTCGGGATTTTGCCAATCGTAATGTTGTTTTTTCTATAAATACAGATTCGCAAAGCACGTGCTCACTATAGATGGGTCATGAAGAATGCTCGCCATAACTCGTGGAGGTCGTATGTTTCTACAGTTATATCCTCAACTCCAATGTCTATTGTGTGGAAAAACGTGCGCAAGATTTCTTGTACGTTCTCGCCCCCCTCCCCACCAATGTTGCGCCTTCACGGAGAACTTGTGTCTGGACCAGATGCAGTAGTGTCTGCTTTTGCAAATCAGTTTTATGCTGTTTCCAAAAAGAATTCTTCTCAGCCATTTGCTACCTTTTGTAGGAATCAGGAGAGACTGGGTCTTGACTTTTGCTCTCGTGGCGAAGAGCCGTATTATTTAGATTTCAGCCTCCGTGAGCTGCGTGCTGCCCTTTCAGAGTGTGGTGATACTGCTCCTGGGCCTGACGATATTCCATACGCTAAGCTTCGTCATCTGCCGACTGATTCACTTCAGTTTTTATTGGACCTTTTTAACAGGGTTTGGAGTGAAGGCTGTATTCCGAGGAGTTGGAAGTTGGGTATTATCCTCCCCATTTCCAAGCCTGGTAAAGACCATTCCTAAGTCTCCAACTATCGCCCAATCACTTTAACATCATGTATGTGCAAGCTGTTTGAAAAGATGGTCAGTGTCAGGCTTATGTGGTTTCTGGAGACGGGTTGCTTTCTCTCTCCGTGGCAGAGTGGTTTCCGTATATTACGGTGCACTTCAGACAACCTTACCAGGCTTGAGGCGTCGATCTGTAAAGCTTTCGCCTCCAAGCAACATCTTGTGGCTGTGTTTTTTGACCTTGAAAAGGCATATGACACGGCCTGGCGCTATGGCATCTTCCAACAACTTCATGCCTTTGGTTTACGTGGTCGCCTGCCTGTGTTACTTGGAGACTTCTTGACTGATCGTGTATTTCGGGTCCGTGTGGGATCTACCCTCTCTGCGCCGCTGTGCCAGGAGGAAGGTGTCCGAGAGGGAAGTGTCTTAAGTGTTTCCCTGTTTGCAGTGGCCATTAATGGTATCATTGACACTGTGCCTGATGGGGTATCCTCATCCCTTTATGTGGATGACTTAGCTTTATGGTTTTCTGGCTCCCACATGTCTGCTATTGAGCGGCGGATGCAACTTGCCTTGGACAAGATTTCTGCCTGGGCCACTTCCAAGGGTTTTCGGTTTTCCCCTTCAAAGACTGTGGCTATGCACTTCTGTAGGATGAAAGGGGTACACCCGGACCCTGATCTCCAGCTTTGTGGCAGGAGACTCCATTGTGTGACAGAGACGAAATTCTTGGGCTTGACTTTTGACTGTCGTTTGACATGGGTTTCACTCTTGGGAAATCATAAAACATCATGTATGAAGGCTCTCAATCTATTGAGGGTTCTGTCCCATACCTCTTGGGGTGCTGATCGGAGGACGCTCTTACATTTGTTTCAGGTTTTTGTAACCTCTAAGCTGTCCTATGGCTGTGAGGTATACTCCTCTGCCACAGACTAAAAACTTGCCGTCTATCATGCTGGTCTTCGCCTTGCAGCTGGGGCTTTTCGGTCCTCTCCAATTCCCAGCTTGTTGGTGGAAGCTGGTGTGCCTCCCTTAGATCTACTGCGTCAGTCTGTTGCAGTACGGTACTGGCTCCGAATTCGTCACCGTCCAGACTCACTTGTCTGTGAGTGTGTGACGAAACAGTCTTGTTTTTTGTGTTGTAGTAGACACCCTTGCATGCCTCGTCCATTTGGCTATAGGGTTCAGTATATCATGGAGGAGTTTGGTTTGTTGGCAGTACTTGTCAGTCCTGTTCGGATCCCGAGGGTTGCGCCTTGGATATTGCCCAAGGTAATTTTCTGCAGGCTTTTTGCAGGCTCAAAAGATTTTGTTGCTCCTCAGTTGCTTTTAAGGTTATTTTTAGAACATTCTTCTAGTCATGGTGGTTCTGTGCCTGTGTATACTGTGGCTCTAAATCCGCATCAGGTGTTGGTTTTGGAGTGGTATTTCCCAATTTTAGCCGTTGAGCTAGTCTTCCTTTGGTTGCCTCAGTTTTTACTGCAGAATTGTCAGCCATGATTTTAGCCTTGAAGTTGGTGTTTGTTCACCCTGTCAATTATTTTACTATTTTTAGCGACTCTCAAGGGGCGCTTTTGGCCCTGGACTATTTTAACACTCCCCATCCCATAGTTTTAGCTATTTTGGAGTGGCTTTTCCTCATTTGTCGTCAGGGGAAGAGAGTGGATTTTTGCTGGGTTCCCAGTTTGAGTTCTCTAAAGTAGCTAATAATGTTCTTTTAATGGCAGAGACGTCTGCTGTTATTTCACTGAGCACATGATTTGTAGTATGCTCCCTTACAAGATCCACAATCTTATGTAATATTGCAATTTTTTCTTACTCATCCATTATGTGTCTTTTTATGAAGATCTTTTCACATTGATTGATCAATGAAATCACATGAATGCGATCTTTTTCTGTGCCTGAGAATTTTTGGGCGGTTTTATCGTGATGATAAACATAAACATGAGGTGGAGATGTTTGATTTGTGGCATTGCCTGCAGTGTTCATTTTGAATGGTTGCTTTGGTAGGTTAGCTTGGACTTGTTTATCACTGTGTGAGGAAATAGTGGAATAGATTTTACCTGAGCAATGAACTCTGTTAAGTAAATTTTCACAGACAGACAAGTCAGAGACAAAGTTCTCACTTGCTACATCAGAGCGAGTTTCCCAAGAATCATCATTATCATCTAGAAATGATGCATTTGTCTCTTTGTCTTTAGTTTGTGTGGTTGTGTTGTCCTGTTGTTCTCCTAATTGTGGATCTGCAGTGGCTGCTGTGTATCATCTGTTACTAACACGGGTGGAGGCGAAAATATCCTGGTCATATCACTAAGCTAAAATAAACTCATGTTGCTAGGGTATAGTGTTATGAAATACGTTTTTTATTTATGTTCTAACGGAATAGATGAGTGAATGAGTTGTAATAAATGAGAGATAACAAGTGTATAAATGTATATAGAAAAATAAGTAAAGGGGTGATTGTACCAAATTTAAAACACTGAGAAGAAATGAGCAAAGTATAATTACACCCACTTGATACAGATGATGTCACTCGGAGAGGTGTGTTGATAGAGATGTCACTTTCGGAAGGTAAATGCAGAGTTGATAGAAGATCTCCCTCTCGATAATTCTACTGCTGTGTTGATGGATGATATTATTCCAGAAATTCCATGGCTTGGTGATTTCAGTGTTGATTGCAGTGTGAATTAATCTCAGTGATAGAAAACCTCACCATACAACGTCCAACTCCCACTCAATAGCAGTTGAAAATAAATGAGTATGAGAAGGAATGTGTGAATAAGAATAAGTAACGAGCAAAGGGTGAGAGATGCGTGGTGTCAAACACACGATGATTGACTTGGCATTGGTTCAGCAAACACACATGGTGATGTTGACTTCCCCCACTCTGTTAGCTGTGGTGAGTAAATGAGTAGCGATGGGTAACCTGAGTGAGGAAAGGTGAGTAAGATGAGTTGTGAATCTGGGCTTGGTATTTTCCTCGTCGTCTTGACCTTCTTGCACTCCTGCATCAGCGGTGGAGGTTGGGGAGCAGTTGGAGAGAGTGGTGGGGTTCAGGGGATGTTGCTGTGTACTTGCTTTTCGTTTGCTTGTTTTGTTTTTCATTCTCGATGTATTCTCGGTCCTTTCTTCTTGTGATTTACTCCTTGCTGCTACTTGTAGGTGCGTGTAGAAGTTTATGGAGATGTCTCGTAGACTCGTTACTTGTAGTTAATCGTAGAGATGTCTCGTAGCCTGTAACTTGTAGCTTGTATTTTGTAGGAATTCACTGTAGATTTGAAGACGACGTTCGTACTTCTGCTGCCTCAAATTTTATATGTGAATCTTGAGCTTGTAATATGTTAATCTTGAGATTTGGTTCTAGTTATTGTGGAGTTGAAGGTAGGAGAAGTTTAAAATGGATACAGTGAGTTGATCTTTATTTATTATCTACAAAGAAAAGTTTACGTTGAGCAGTGTATGTATTACACAGGAATGTAATTTACTAGGTAAGTCTCGTTGGACCCCTCTTCTTATTTCCTCTCTCCACAATCTTTCGATTCTGTGGCTAGCCCTTTTCTGACTCTCTAATCCCTGCATTCTTATCTGGGAGGGCTCGTGTCACGTGTATAACCCGTAGGTAGAGTTTCTAGAAGCTTGCGTGTGTCTGTGTGTATGTAGCCCTTCCAGTGCCTTCTGGCATTCCTTACAGAAATGCAGACACATTTCCTTTGGTCAGCTCTCGCTGACACATTTCGCTTTCCTACACTTTGGCTGGTGCTTCTATCTACTATCTATCAGTTGCTGCTATCTACTATCTATCGAGGATAGGTCTTATTGAAACTTCGTAGCTTCTTGTAGTGTGTTTGGTAGATTAGTTATCCAGGACTAGCAACCCAGGTAACGGTACTGATTTATTAGTTTTTCCCGCCCATCTCACCAATGATTTAGTTATACCACCTAACTCCTATATGAAAGTTACCACAAAGCGCAAGTTACGGAATAGTACTGTTCTTGTCCTAGAAGAATTATGTAGAGTAAAAGGACTGTCAGTAGAAAACGCATTATGTCAGATGAACAACGACGGGCAAACTCAGATATTTCTAATTAATCACATGAATGGGGAAATACAGTTGAAAAAAGGGACTTGTATAGTTAATACTGAAAAATGTCCCGCCCCTGTAATGGAAAGTGTGGTAGCTGGAGTGACAAGTGAGATAAAATCTACGGACAGAGATAGCATAAAAGAGAATTTAAATCACTCAGGTGAATTTGTTGAAGAAAATGATTTGCTAACCCTGTTAGAAAAACACAGGGACACCGTAGCATTACCCGGAGAACAATTAGGATGTACTAACCTGATGAATCACAAGATTAACGTTCACCCAGATACACCAGCAATTTTTGTACCAGCCTACTGAATTCCACAATCTCAGCGTACACTCGCACATCATTATGTCGATGAAATGTTAAAACTTGGAATTACTGAGCCATCAGTCTCCCCGGGGAATGCCCCATTATTCTTCGTGCCCAAACGAAATGGAGAAATGCGTGCGGTAGTAGATTACCGTAAACCACACAATCATACAATCCCAGACCGATTTCTCATGCCATTGCTAAGCGACATCCTACAGAACACTGGACCAGAAAATAATGTATTCTCCACGATCGATTTGATAAGAGGTTATTATCAAATTCCTGTGGATCAGGAGTCACGTAAATACACTGCCTTTTTCATAAATAGAGGACACTATCAGTACAGAAGGATGCCAATGGGACTGAGGACAGCCCCAGGCACATTCCAGCGTCTTATGAATTACGTATTGTCCAGAATTTTAGGACAAGGAATATTTTTTTAATCTTGATATTATCATCGCAACGAAATATATCACAGAACATCTCCAGAAATTAGACCTACTCTTACAAAAGCATGGTCATGCTGGTTTAAAAATTAAGCTTTCTAAATGGAAATTTTGCTTTAAGGAAATAAATTTCTTAGGCCACAGATTAAGTTCTAATGGTATTCTCACCACCGACGACAAAATACAGGCAGTGAGAGACTTTCCTGAACCCACTACGAATGACGAAGTTAGACAATTTTTAGGTCTAGCTGGGTACTATAGGTCATTCGTACAACAGTTCTCTCATATAGCCTTTCCTCTATTCCAACCACTCAAAAATGATGCCATATTCCAATGGGAAGAAGAACAAAAACAAGCATTTAATAAACTGAAAAATAAACTAACAAATGCACCTTGTTTGGCATATCCGGATTTCACAAAACCCTTTATTATTTGTACAGATGCATCAGTTAAAGGATTAGGGGCTGTATTGATGCAAGAAGATAAAAGAGGACATAATCAACCAACTGCATTTGCCAGCAGACAAATAAAAGGTGCAGAGAAAAATTATAGCACTACAGACTTTGAGGCACTTGCAGTGGTTTTTGCATTACAAAAGTTTCGAGATTTGGTATATGGTTACGAAATACACTTATTCACTGACCATAAACCGCTAGTGGGTATGTTTAAAGAAAAACTCCACTCTGGGAGGAGAGCAAGATGGAAATGTACAGTTGAAAACTACAATGTACATATTCATTATATACAAGGCAAAATGAATCCTGTAGCCGATGCATTATCTAGGAACCCGAAAACAATTCAGGTCGCGGCATTAGATCTCAAAGGAGACATCTCAAACCACGAAGAAATCGCAAAAGCACAAAGACTTGATCCAACATGGTCTAAATTTATATACAAGTTAGAGAGTGGAGATGACATACAATTACCCAAACTACATGTACCACTAGCACAATTGACAATAATCAATAATGCATTATACAAGAATAACCCAGAACAAACAATATGCCAAAGAAATAATAACCAATTGGTTGTACCTAATGACATGATTCCCCAAGTATTGCGAACGATACACGATAGCCCACGTGCAGAACATCCTGGGAAGGACAGGACATTCAAACAAACCCAATTGTTATATTACTGGTCATCAATACGAAAAGATATAAATAATCATATAGACAGATGCGAATCATGCGCAAAACACAAAGGATACCCAATTACCCCTGCACCAATAGGTAATTACCCTGTACCACATCAACCATGGGACGTTGTTGCGGTTGATTTACTCAAGATGCCATTATCATACAATAATAACCAATACCTATTCGTAGCAACGGATCATTTTTCCCGTTATGTAATTTTAGCCTCAATTAAAGATAAAACAGCAGAGACAGTAGCAAAGGTCATAATAGATTATGTATTATGTCGCTTTACTACCCCAAAGGTACTTATAAGTGATAATGGAGGAGAATTTAATTCTGATATCTTACAAGAAATATGTAAACAGTGCAAAATGAAAAAGGTTAATATTTTAGCCTATCACCCAGCATCCAATGGGTTAAGTAGAGAGACAAAACAAAAAAGTATTAGATGTGCTACGACACATTCTCTGTGAAAATTATGCAAGCTGAGATGATTAGACCCCAAGAGTAGAAGCCTCAATTAATGGATCTATAAATAAATCCATAGGTGACACACCACATTTCATTATATATGGGACATATAAAAAACTACCATATGAACTACTAGAAGGTGACAGTCTGCCCATATACAATTACGATTATTACTCTAAACTTCGTTTACGTGAATTCCAGGACATACATGAAACAGTCAAAAATCAAATAACGAGGTCAAAGGACGAAATGACAGAGGCATTTAATAAAAAGGGAAGAGACTCGCCTACCAGCTTAGAAGACATTGTCTATGGTATCATTCATACGAGAGATAATAAATTATCCCCGAAATTTGAGGGCCCATACAGAGTAATTAACATAAAAGCAAACAAAGTTTCAATTAGGTCATTATCAAGCGGCGAAGAGGAACAAGTTCATATTGACCATTTAAAACGAGTTTCAAAGGAACTATCCAATAATTATACAGCCTCGGATACCACCGAACAACCAAAAATAACTCATGAACCCAATCAAGAAAACAACAATTATTACAAAAATAAATTAAGGTCATATACCAAACAATCAAACATAGGTGCAACTGTTCCAATAAAATCTACAGTACATCATTTACATGATTTAAATATCGATTTAAACTCCTTCTATAAATGAAATAACTAGTAAGTTATTGTTCTACGTTAGTCAACCGTAACGCACATCATCACTATCATCGACCACAGCATGACCATATTAGAAAATTAATAGATTTTTTTGTTGGTAGGTAACGATGAAGGGACTAATGCTATGGATTCTCCTCTACATAGCAAGAGGATATGCTCACTTAGACTCCCAACACATAGTACGGCAAGGATGCCTGATAGCTCCAACGGCCACGACGTCAATCGTAAAAGATGTGATGAGTACTGAAATCAGTTTGGATTACTTATACGAATTACCTTCTTATCTAGAAATGATCGCGAGAGCAATGAGAACCCTGGACTTCATGATAGGAGATTATGTTTCACAGGCACATAACACACGGGAAGTGGATGAAATGGTGAAGTTAGCGAAATGGAAGATAGAACAGCCGAGGTCGACTATGCTCATCATGAGCCAAGATCTCCCATCTCATGGAACGGAGGTACTGAGCGACACGAACAACATTACACGTACTCGCCAAAAGAGCGGTTTGTTCGACCTGGGTGGTGCAATTCTTGGGAACATCTTTGGATTGGCTATAGAGGAAGACCTTCAGAAAATAAACACCAAATTTAATAAAATAGCTCAGTACTAACATACCAAGATAAATTCATCGCAGGACATAACTCAGCAATGAAGACAATCGTGAAAAATATGAAAAAGGCGGAAAACATAGCTCTTGAAAGTGTAGATAAAATAAATGACATGGAAGGGAAAATAACACTTTTCCAACACTTCTCCATCATCACGGAACACATTGACACAATTCTTCTCCACTTAGACAACATTAGAGTTCGTTACAGGGCACTTATGCAAGGAATTTCGAATGCCGGTGATGGCAAGATCACAATTGAGCTACGTCAGATAGTTAGTCAAGGCATACATTAACATAAATTGAAGCCTTTGTTCCGAAGTAGGGAATTCATGCAATATTATCCATATTTAGAAGCAACACTAACACCAACATCAGTAGTAGTTCATGTACCATTCATAACTGACGAACTGTTTACAGTATACGAAATGCACTCCTTCACTTCTAAGAATAATAACACTTTGGTCATCATCAACATCAACACAGACACTGAACTCATCATGGTCTCCAAGAGACGGAACACTGTCACTTTCGCCAGTGAATCAACGATTGAACCAAAGTGCCGCACATCCTTACATGGTGTCCACCTTTGTCCTGCGTACATTTTCACGTTTCACCCTACTGAAACAGTCCCTTGTGAAATGGCTATCATAAGAAATCACAACATTCATAATCACTGCACTTCACTTTTGCTCCAGATAAGCTTGTACACCATCAACGCATCAGACACTCACAGTTTTTTTTTTTTATTTCACTCATAAAACATCAGTTTACATAGTCTGTCCAGATATACCACCAGCTCATACTTTAGCTTCAGGATTATACATAGCACCAGACTACTGTGCGGTATTTACACAGTCCATGTCCATTTTATCCACCATCAATCACTACGCCATCCTCAGTCATACACACAAGTATTTCCACCCACTACTTAATATGGACTTAAACATGAGCACAGGTATTAAGTTGACTTCACGTAAGTTGAAACTATGCAACTGATCAATGAAACAATGAAACCCTGGGAAGATTTGAGTTTGAGTATGTTCAACCCATATTATGTGTATAGCCCAGCACCTACTGTCTTTATAATCTTCTGTATTGTAGTTGCAGTAGTGCTGTTCGCAATGCACAGAATGCATGTAGGAATTGCAAACTTGGAGTCAGTATTTAGTGGGGATAAAGTGCGAATTCAAGTTGACCCCACTGAGTGAAGTGTACATATTTTGTATATTGTATTAATTTTATATTTATATAAAAAGAATAAGAATAAGAATAAGAAGAAGAAGAAGATGCATGACAAATGATATAGAAGTATACCAATACTATTACCCCTATATGAAATATTAATAACTCTTACCATAATCTTAAGTTTGAACTATTTTTTTTTTTTTCCATATATGCATATGACTGTTATACATACATGTCTTGCAAAATGTCATACAATAATCAATTTAACCAGAATATTATATGTATACAATGTACTAATAGATTAGCATATGTCAATGATGATTACTGTCAGAGGACCGCCAGTGGCGTGACCGAGCGATGTCAGGACTCTATATTATAATAATACAACTCACAGATAGATAGATAGATAGATAGATATATAGATGGACATATAGAGCATCAAACCAGGGGATGAGATAGGTAGTGTGTCAGCGAGAATTGAGCAAAGGTAAACATGCTTACACTCTCTTAACTGGAGGAATGCTTGATATGCACACGAACAGCGCCTCGTGACCATACACACACATACACACACACAGGCTTCTAGAAACTTCACATCAGTTTATTCCATGTGACACGACCCCTCCTAAAATAGGAATTTAGGAAGCAGAGCTCAGAAGGAGGTTAGCCTTAGAACCGGCAGGTAGTGAAGAGAGCAAATATCAAGAGGGGGTCCAACTAGACTTATTTAGTAAGTTAAGTCACCTGTAGTATATACGCTACTCAACTTAGATCTTATCTGAAGATAATAAATCAAGATTAACTCCCTGTATTCATCTTTAACTCCTCCTGCTCTTCGATTACCAATATAACTTCATCAAAACTCAAGGCTTCCATATTACAAGACTGAAGAGTTTATATCTATATGGAAATGTTGGCTATATAGTTTCAACAATACTTGTGGACGAGCGGTAATTATATGTGAGTAGGTTTGTAAGTAGATAATCTTAATTACCATTGTCATGCAATGACAGGAGAGGTAAAGATGAGTATGGAACTATGTATAATTTTATTTTTTTTGAAAAGATTAACTAAAGTCTTTCACACATGAGAGAAAGATAAAAGTAAAGTCCCGCTATTACCTCCCAGATTTGTGTGGCTAGACCCCTTCTCTCTCACTCTCTCTCTCTGTACAACCTTTCGCTACGATCGCAAGCCCCTTTCTGACTCTCTAATCCCTGCATTCTTGTCTAGGAGGGTTCGTGTCACGTGTATAACCCGTAGGTAGGGTTTGTAGAAGCTTGCGTGTGTCTGTTGTATGTAGTGCTTCCGGTGCCCTCTGGCATGCCTTACAGAAATGCAGACACATTTCCTTTGGTCAGTTCTAGCTGACACATTTCCCATTCCTACTCCTTGGCTGGTGCTCCTATCTACTAGCCTATCTATCTATCCATCATGCTATGAGTTGTATTATTATAATATGGAATCCTGACATCATAGGAGTGCAAACTTCACAAGGGAGAATGGTGGTTGACATCTAATCCAGGTCATAGCAGAACTCTGAGGTTGATGCTTCTTCTCAGAAAGAACCTGTGCCAGTTTCGAGGAGAATCTCACCGCCTGTGGACCCATCCCACCTGATGTGAAAACAATGGCAGTGAATCGACCGTGATCCACATGCTGGATCCTTTTTTGATAGTTTGTTTCCTGTTCATTCCTCTTGTGTGCAGCCTCGAGAGACAGTTTGCAGAGAAATGCTGCCAGAGGATCAAATATCCTAAAATCGAAGAAAGCCCTCTGCCCAAATGTCCAGAAACCTCTGGGACTGACATCCACTCTTGCGGCATTTGATGTGTTTGCTGTTCTGTGCATGAAGTGCTCACCGTCTGGAGGCAGCAGTTGGCTCTAAGGTGATATCATGGCATTTTTGATGTAGCATTTTCGCAGTGAGGTCGTGTACTTCATCATGATGAATGGACTACTACTACTACTGCAATTACTACTATTACTACTACATCATCACCAATAGTACTACTACTACTACTACCACCACCAATATAGCTACTACTACTGCTACTACTACTACTACTACTACCACCACTACTACTATTGCTACCACAAACAGTGCTACTACTACTACTACTGTTACTATCACCACCACTTTTACTAATATTACCTCTCCTACTACTACTAACTACTTCCATTAACCTAATTCTTCTTCTTAGTACGCTACGTTTCCTATCTTCACCATTGCCACTTTTGCTACCACCACCATTGTTACTACTGCTTCTGTTACTATCACCACCACTGTTACTATTATTACCTCTATTAAGCTACTACTACTAGCTACTTCCATTAACCATAATTCTTCTAAGTCCTCCAAGTTTCCTGTCTTCAGACCCCTAAATTAAGTGTTACTCAACTCACATAAATTTTTCACTTTATAAACGCAAGTCACTGAATTAACATTAGTGAAGCCTATTTGGCCACGCATATTTGGGTGTAATGAGTGTTTTTCATTTTGTTTTGGTCATTCTTTTCAGCATACTTACCCACTATCAACAGCAGGCGAAACAGGACTGTTTTTCTGCGCCATTATTGCCAGCGGTAGGGGAAAGTAGGTGCTCTGGCCAACGTAGAAATCGCACTGACCTGCTTACAAAGAGTTCTGTGAGTATTATGACCTTTTACAGAGGGATGCAGAAATACACACGGGTCCGTATTCTCGTCGGTTAAGGAAGCTCCCTAACATCTCGTCCATAGTAATTTATTTTTTAATATGGGTATACAAAATCCTTTGTAAGTTATTTATGAAGAGTATGGCGATGTTATAAGTAATTATATAACACAAACAAGGACAGTAAGGTGTAAAAAGCAAAATACGTTATTGAGGAAAAGGGGTTAAGTAGCTTTCTTAACCAACGAGAATACCGGCCTAGGTGTTCCGGGAGAATGTTTTCCCTTCACTGTCCCATATTTGCACTTTTCTTATGCAGGAAAGTCTAGGTTAGGATAGCTTTGTTTCCTGGGTACCAAGTTATGTTAGTTTATTAGTTAGGTAAGTATAGGTGAAGTTTTGCATGAGAAAAAAAAAAAAATGGACGTGTAATCATCCTGGGAAAATCGAACTTAGCACATAGAGCAAAATTGGTACCTGAAGTGGAAATCAGGGTGCCAGGAGGAAAGGACGTAACTTTGGAGAATTATAAGTGAGGGAATCTTCAATAAAAAATTTATTAACATGAGTCCAAACTGAAACCGTAATCAAGCTAGAGTTATTGATGATCTTATGGCAGGTCTCTTTATAGAGTTAGATTTATAGCTATTTTTTTTTTTTCATAGATTTAGATATTATGGTCATTTATATATTTAGATATGTGATTTTTTATTGATTTAAATCTGAAGTGATTTTTCATATATTTAAAAATTTTTATCATTCGCATACTTAGATTTTAATTTTCATACATTTAAACAAGTTTTTTTTTTTTTTTTCACAGATTTGGGCTTTTTTCATATATTGTTATTTTTGGATTTTTTCTTATATTTAGGGAAGTTTTTTTTTTTTTTCACATATTTAGATTCTTAAGTCCTCTTCCCACACTGCCACAGGCTCCAACAGCAGTAGTTCATTATGGGAAGGACATTGCCCAGTGGATAATTCTTTGTAGGGTCAGCCTTTCAATGTACATAAGATCAACTTAGGTGTCGTAATAACACTTGCCTCTGACTTTTGTTGTCTTTATTTGCCACGTAATTACATTGTCTGCTTCACAGCTCCAGAGCTACACTAACTTCACAAGGCCACAAGTAAAACTGACTGAACCTCCTCTATTCTTTCCCTCATCCTATTGAATCTGTGAGGTACCAGGGGTGGTCAGTACCACCAAAGGTGAACAAGGTTTATTTGTTTCATTTCAAAGATCTACTTATAGGCATTGAGAATCTGCATGATAGCAATCCCAAACAGGCAGATTACACTGGCTAGACAGCTGCAAATTTGTGTCAAAAATCTGTTTCCTGCAGATTTGGAAAATAGGGTTGATGGTGGGGGTGCATGCACATGTGGGTTTAACTCACTTTTAATGATCATTGTGTTGTCTGTAATTCATGTTTTGTTGAGTGAAGTGTTGGTTATAGGAGACACTATGCAAAATTTTATCAAAATCCACTGAATAAAAAATGAGCCTGACATCACCAAAGGTTGGTGGTTTCTTAATGCTTTCTCTTTGTCACAGTCATTCCGTTCACAAAATGTCGAACAGTTTAACATCAAAGAACGTATATTAGATAAGAATGTCAAGTACCATTATAATCCAATTGATATTTGTCATGAAAAACAATGCCAAATTTGACCCCCTACAATATACTGCCATGTAGCGCCAGGCATTCTCGTAAGCCTTAATTAAATATACTTCCCAGGAATGTGATATAATTAAAAAAAAATTGTGACATACTTACTTGGCTTACCTGTGCATACCTCAGCATATGCTAATTTCATTAATGTCTCATTTCTTTTATTATCTTGTGTCTTATCAGGTGCATGAGTGAAAGTTATTCAGCACCCTGAAGATGGATCAGCATACAGAGAAGGCATGCATAATCCATTCCTGCGACGATGTTCCACACAATGATCTTATATCATCAAGAGACTATGATTCTTAGAACACTCTTCTTAGAGCTGCCAGAATAAGACAGCACACACTGCTACTGGACATTGCTGCAACCGTAGGAGAGGGAGATGCGCCGGAGGTATTTTATCATAGACAAGGTTGCCAGATGTTCACTATGAAGTGTGATTTGGATGAATTTGAAGGCAAAGATGATGGCTTCCTTTCACAGGTGAAGCGACGTTCCGCAAGGAAGCAGGCCTCAGCCTCTAGAGTTTTAGATAAAACTTTTATATTTTGCCCACCAGAAAAGGCTACACAATACATAAAAAGACCAAGAACCAGAGAGCCTTTGATAAAGTGTGTTGAATTACAAGCAGACTCAAGATACCAGAAGTGGCACAAAGCGTAATGACACCAAAATTCTGGCTCTTGCCTCAAGAGAGCTTGTTGCAGCAAAGACATAGTATCATAAGTCCTGCTGCAGACTTTATGCCAACTTAAATGGCACAGAAGATGGTACTGATACAGGCACTCTATATGATCCTGAGGACTCTGATTACAAGTACAAGGAGGCTGAAGGGCATGCCTATGACCACTTGTTACAGTATATCCAATGTGAACTGTTTAACCCGCCGACTCCCGTTGACGAATATATACGTCCATAGGTTTTGTCACTGTGACTCCCGTTGATGTATATAAACACGCAGCAATTACAATTTCCCTAATTTGCACAATTTTCAAATTTTGCAAGTGATTTTTGGTACGTATACACGGGACACTTTCCTCTACAAGATGCCAGGCAGGGTCAATCCCTTACCCGGCATGACCTCCCCCCCTGCACACCATTGTCTCAGCAATTCACTTGTTACCAGTGACCTGGCCAGTAATGACATGTTGTGCCACGGTACGAAATTCAAGGCCAGAGTGATTCCCCAATCGATGACAAGTTTACGTAGCATTAGAGGAGGAAACAGGCAGAAATGATGATCAAGCAATGTTGTCAAAAAAGATCAGGTATGTTGATGTGTTTGGTGAGTGAAACAATGCTTACAGTATATTGCCTATATTACTGTGTGAAAACCAATATACTCTCGTACTACATATAAATTCGTACCAAATAGATAAATACTGTTTATGAGTGGTGGGGAATAGTTACCCTCCCATAGAACTCGTTTTCTTTGGAGCCAGCCTGATAGAAAACCCAGTAAGGTATGGGGTACTGCTACCTGTATAGAGTATTTTAAACCTCAGGTGAGCGATTTCTCTATGAATTCTCGATGTTTCCCACCAAAACCGGAGGTTTGAGCCAAAATTTTTTTTTTCCAAAATTGATCGGGATTGGTGTGGGGGGGGGGAGTCAGTGGTGGAAAATTGGTCGGGACGGGACTGGTTAAATCAACTAGAGTTATGAAACTAGCAGAGCTTACAAATGTGTTACAGGACCGCATGTTGTCCCTTGGAGTGGAAATATGAGAGTCCACTAAGAAACACTTTTGAAGGAAACTTGAAGCTGATCTTGGAGAAGTGCTTCATATATTTGCTGATGAAACGGGAAAGCTCTTGGTATTTCCATACAGCTTAACTCCCTATGACCTGGCATGTGAAAATCAGCAGCTGAAGAGCAAGCTGAAAATACTTCAGGAAAACTCTACTAATGTTCAGCAGACATTGGAGAGAGCAGTGTGACACCTAAAATCTGTTATAAAAGACCAGGATGAAAATAGGCAATGGCCATTTCTACCCTCAGCCCTAACTAGTAGTGTGAAAATCCCAGAAAATGGAAGAAAGTTCTTTTTTGCACTGATCAGTGGTGAAGTGCCTTCCAAACAATCCTGAAAACTAAGTTCACTGCTAATAGACTCACTTGCTCAGGATCTTATATATGCAGTGAGTGGGAGATCTCAAGTTCTCAATTTCCACCTAAATGTGTTCTTCTGCCATCTGTGGTAAATGCACTGACCGGCAATGTTAAGCTTATCTGGATTTTGAACAGGCTTGGTCTAGGAGTGTCATATACAACTATAGAAGTAAATTAAACTGCTCTGTGCTTGCTAAAGATAACATTATCTGGTGCTACAGATAACATTATCTTGCGAGAAAATATGAAAGATCATGTATTTACAACTCTTCCATGAGAAAACATTGATCAACTAGAGGAGACCCTGACAGGAGAGGGATCGTCTCACAGAGTTAGGCATAATTGTACAGCCACAGATACTTGGACCAAAGCCATAGAAGCCTACTCTTCTAGCTATTCAAAAAACAAGAACAGAAGCCTGACATTACACAAGGACCTCTTGACTGTCTAGTACCAGGGAAGCAAGTCGGTCCTTCTAACCTCAGAAGTGTTGACTGTGATAGAACTAATGTGACTGCTGAGGAACACAAGAAGAATCTTGTATGAATGCTTACAAGACAGGTCGAAGGAGATAACGAACAAGTGATGGGAAAGAAAGGTGTCAATATTGTCGTGAGAAGAGACCTGACGGTGACGAAAGCTAACACAGGATATCTCCCAACTATAAATGCCCCAGCTACTGATATGGAAACCATACATGAAATATTAAAGCACTCAGTGCAGGTCAAGAACACCCTCAACCTTTCCAAAATAGTTGTTGTGTTTGATCAGGCAATCTATGCTAATGCTGTAAAGATTGTGTGGAAACATTCTGACAGATTCAAGAATGTAAATCTTGCAGATAGTAGCATTCCATTCTATGTGCAATCTACTTTCCATTGTTGGAAAACGGTTTTTAGATGGCAGGTTGAAAGACATTATAATAGAAGCTGGTATTGTTGCAGAAGGATCAATTGCTGGTGTCATGGAAAGCCACCAGTACAAGAGAACAGCGAGAACCCACAAATGTATTTACGGTATGAAACTTTACTCCGCATTGTCTTCAAGGAATTCGTCCCATGGATAGAACAATCATACATTACACATTGAAGGACTATAAATTATTCATGACCTTCATGAAAATCTTTGCTCAGAGATGTATGAAGAGACGATGTCAAATGCAGAACTTGATGGTTTGCTTCATTACTTTGCATCATGCACAGATTTTCTTCAACATGACATTGGTACTTGTCAGAATTCTGGATGAGCTACATTGACACTGTCACTGTATTGCTTTGTCTGCTACCGGCTACAAGGGAGGGAAATTGGAAGCTCCATGTGGTATGCATCCGTTCATTGATTCTGTGGTGCTCTGCACATGACAAAGTCAACTATGCATGCTATCTCAGTTTGTATTTTGCAGAAATGTCTAACTTGTCTGACACAAATCCAGATGGCTATGACAATTTCAAAGAAGGCTGGTTTGCTGTTCAGATAGGAGACTCCAGTACATTTGGTCGCATCCCTGCTGCCCAGGCAACAGAAGAAACAGTCAACAAAGACACCAAAACTGCAGGTGGAACTTGTCGCTTTAGTTTGAATACTGGTGCTTCAGATAATACTATCTAACTGCATAGTAAAGAAGTACTTACGTCAGGATGCTACGTGAGATAGTTCAGCTAAACAAACCAGACATGCAGCATGCAGATCTGCACAAGCCACGAATGCGGAAAGACGAAACTGCTGTTTGTTCAGTGATTAGTGTCGTAGGTGGCTTGGTGAATCCTTTCAAAGAATCATGCGAGCTTGTCAACATTGTAAGTGCCATTGTAGCTCCAGATAATGTTGCAGCAGATCTAAAAGAAGCACATAATCGTGGTGAAAATGCTAAGTGACCTTCAAAGTGATAAGACCGGAGACCAGTCCTCCATTGATCAAATTCCATGATCTTCCCAGAATGAAGCTCAAGACTTTCAGTGAAACCTGAAAAACCAAGAGAGTGTAAACCAATGGCAAACATTCTGAGAGCAACCACTTGACTCTTTGGCAATAAGCTAATGATGGCACAGATACAGGAACTTGACATGAAGGAGGTTTTAAGATTCACACAAGGCCCCTTGCCATGGTCGCCTACTACAGCCGATGGCCTGCCGAGGAAAACGGCCAAGTCTGTACTTTCCAAGGAGTTACAAAATATGTATCTGCACAAGAAGTGATTCCTCCATCATCTGGATGCATAGTAGATGGAATGGCTGTTGTTCACAAGATAAAAGGAGAGAAGAAAATCTTTGGAGACACTGCATCTTTGGTTTTGTCAAAGACCCTTCATGAAATTCAAACAGTGACAGATTAGATATTGTCTTTGATGTTTATAATAAAAACTGTATCAAAGATGCTGAGAGACAGTTACGCTTATCTACATTCAGTAGCACAGAATACAAAAACATTCAATCCAAACAGCTTGTGGTACAGTGGAGAAAATTTTTTACCCCCACAAGCAACAACACTTCTCTCATTCAGTTCCTTGCCTTTGAATGGAAGCAGGAGAGACATGTCAACAGACTACATGGCAAAACTTTATTTGTCACATGCAGTGATATCTGTCATCGGATAAACGCCCAAAGTTCTGACATTGTTGCAAACCTAAAGACAGCCCAAGAAGAGGCTGACACACGTATCCTTTTACACTTAGCTCATGCAGCGACCTGTGGTTTCAAGACAGTTATCATCGTTTCAGATTATACAGATGTGTTCCTTTTGCTGTTAGCCTTCGATAAAGACATTCCAGCTTCACTTTATTGGAAAAGTGGAACCCAGGCTAGAGTGAAATACACAGAGGTACAGACAATCGCTAGGATTCTAGGTGAATCTGTTTGTAAGGCAATTATTGAAATGCACAGTTTTACCGGATGTGACTCAGTCAGCACACTTGCTGGATGTGAGAAGCTGAGCGCCTTTAAAATGTTGAAAGATGACATTCAGCTACAGAAAATATTCTGTGATCTTAGGAAAGAATGGACTGTATCCCAATCTCTGAGGGACAGGCTAGAATCATTCACCTGTAGGCTATATCAAAAACTGCTACGGAAAAAGTTAACGAACTGCACTATGGGCTGTTTGTATCCAAAAACGGACATAATGAGCAACACCATCTACCATCCTGCAGTAATGCTTTGCAAAAACACATTTTTCACACAAATTTTCAGACAGCTATCTGGAGATGTCTGGAACAATACCCACAAGTACCAACACCCAGTGCATATGGTTGGGAGGTAAACATCATCGAAGGAAAAAAAAAACTCACAGTAACTGTCTTGCACAGCACCCAAATGTAGCTGTGCTGTCGATGGGTTGAAGCGTTCGGGACTCTGCAGACAGTTAACAAGTGAGAACCAGCCAACTGATGAAGGTGCCGACTGAAAGTATGAATGTGATAATGCATATGATGATGATGATGATTATGAACATGAAGATTACTAGAAAAAACTGTTGATCATCAACATTCTCCAGACATTAGTCTTTCCAACAATGAGTGTATTCCCAAAATACAATAATTTTAACAAGATTTATGTCTTCATTTTTAACAGAATATGTATCATAAAGACAATAAAACTGTATATTTTGTTTCAAATTCTATCACAAATGTAGTAATTCATCAGATTATGGGAAAATTTTACAGATTTATTTGACGTAATTCTGTGCATTAGGGGCATCTCCTTTGATGGGCTTTGTAGAAGGTAAACTACCGATTCCAAACTGCTATCATGCAAAAATGTGATCATCAGATGTCTGTCTTTCAGAATATGCCTATTAGAATTGGTCACCTTGAATGGTACCGATCGCCCTAAGTTGGGGCCCCTAGCAACAACAGTTCCAAATCTAATACATCCAAAATTAAATTACATAATTTAACAATCATCGAGATACACTACAGAGAAAAAATAAAGAATAACGCATTACTTTACAACATACCTCCGCTCACAATAGCAGGCTACTCGGCAACTATGGCAACTTAAAATGCGAGAACCATAGTGAATTTTCCAGTATCTCCATGCCAGCATCCCTGCTTTTTAACATTACCCCCTCCCTAGTCCTTTTGTCATCCCGACAAAAGTACGTAAGGTTTACAAACATGATCTGAAATACAAACTAAACATTTAATCATACACAAAATAGTCCTTCAGCTTACCAGGTTTCTTCTATGACATTTCTGACGACATCCCTGCTCCTCTGCACAGTCCACTCTTCCTGGAATGACTTGGTTCTCTTCCTGATTCATTTCTTCCCTTGGGAAACTGTCACCATCCTCTTCTGCTTCAGCCCTTTGGTCCTCCTCAACATCATCTGTTGTTCGTGTGCACAATTCCTTGAAGACGTCCTAGCCATACTGTCCTGGCCCATGATACTGCCACAGACGATTCACGTGTACTACCTTTGGCCGAAACTTCCAGTATCCCTGAATCTGGTATGTTACACATGAGAGGCAGTCAATCACATTGTAGGGCCCATCCCGCGGCTCTGCAGAATCGGTGACTGTCCCTTCTTCCAATGAGGATTGTATAGCCAAATTTTGCCTCCTTCTTTGAAGCTCACCTCACTTTCCCTGGCATCATACTTGCGCTTCATCACTTCGCCTGAAAACTTCAGAGCTCCTCAAACTTGATGATGTACCTCAGCCAGTCTTCCTGAAGATGCTTCGCATAGCTGGCGGTGTCTGTAGGCAGCTCTTCACCAGGTGGTGTTCCTATTAACAGATCAACTGGTAATCATGGCTCGTGGCCCAGCATCAGTTTTGCAGGGGTGAGCCTAATAGACTCGTGGGATGCAGACCGATATGCCATCAGCAATGCAGGTCATTTCTGGTCCCATTCCATCTATCCCTCTACACAGTACTTAGCCAGTTTTTGTCCCAAGGTTCAATTGAATTTCCCACATTCCACATGATTGTGGCCTTGATGGAGTCGTCCTGGTCTTCATGTTCCCCAGCAACTTGAAGTACTCAAGGAACACAGCAGACTCGAAGTTTCTACCCTGGTCTGAATGAGCCTTTGTGACATCCCAAAATAATAGAAGAATTGGTTAACCAACACCTGAGCAATCGTTGCGGCCTCCTGATCGGAAATGTCATAGGCTGCTGGCCACTTTTTTAAGTAGTCTATGACAACACATATATACCGGTTTCCTCTTTCAGTGAATGCCAGAGGTCCAGCAATGTCCACTGCAACTTTTTCCATTGGTGCACCCACTTGGTACAGCTGAAGTTAGGCGAAACCACGTTCCTTTGGTCCCTTCTTGGATCAACATACATGACAGACCCAACACATTCTTCAACATCCTGACATGCCAGTCCAGTAGAACGTCTGTTGCAGCTTACTTAGAGTTTTCTTGACTCCCAGGTGCCTACTAGTGATCTGGTTATGAGACCCTTCTAAGACCCCAGACCTCATTTTCTTCGGTACCACCAGTTCCTAATACTTGCTGGGGCCATCAGGTGTCTCCCACTGTCACTCCAGTGGTCTGTTGTGCAAACGAAGAAGGTCCCACTGACTCCATTAGCTATTAGTCGCAGGGCTGAACCCAGAAACCTCTTCTCAAGGTGGTTGCACTGTACTCCGCTGCAGCTACTCTAGCACAGGTTGTAAAAATGTATCCTCAATCTGCATTCTTTTCAGGTCTTCTTCAGCTGACACTGGCTCTGTCACTGCAGTACAGCTGCATTTCTTGCAAAGATCTTCATTCCTATTACACTGCTTGCAAACTGGGTCTCAAGGCCAATGACTCAGGCTGTTAGCTTTGCCATGTACCCACCCAGGATGGTGCTGCAATTTATAGTTGTGCTGGTCCAGTTACTCGGGCCAACTTGCCAGTTGTCCTCCTGCAGCCTTCTTCTTATCCTCCTTTTTCTTCTCTGGACATTCAGAACTGAAGTTTCTCACCTCACCTCATGCCCAACACCTTTTTGTTATAATTGCAGATTTCTTTGCACTGTTCTGTAACTGTTCTAGGTCCTTCTTCAGTTTGTAATAATCCTCCTTCCTATGTCCTGACCTTTCACAGAACTAGCAACCTCCTCTGATCTTCTGTTCCCTCCTCCACTTGTAGCAGTCCTCTTTTCTATATTCTGGTTTCTAGCAACCAGCAACTTCCATCAAATTTTTTCACTTCACATACCTGCCCCTTTCCTGACTTGCATCCTGCGTTACGTCCTGCCTGCAAACTGGGTGTACTGAACCTGATGTATGATTCAGATTCCAGAGCCCTGGCTAGTGCTTCTTGCATGCTCCTTGGTAGGACTTGCTTCGCTTGCACTTTCAACACTGTGGAATCCAGATCATCGATGAACTGGTCCCTCAGAAGAGTAGCCACTAGGTTAGGTGCTGCTCCAGGGTACGCCTTGTGTGCCATACTCTCCAGATAATGAGCAAGCTGCTGAAGGGATTCGCCTCGAGCCCATATGGGTCCAAAATCTTATTTTGTATACCTCAGTCTGGTACAGGGTCCTTTATCTGTGCTCCAGCACTTCTAATTGGGACTGATATCTGTTCCTGTCCTCCACTGATATCTGGCCAAGAATCTCCACTGTTGCATCCTTGAGGCATGTAGGAACCTGCACTGCCCTCTGCCTGTCATCTCAACCATTCGGATCAGCAAGTAACTCAGACTGCACATGGTAGGCATCCCAAGATACTTCACCATCACATTCCCGAGGTTTCTTTTTATTTGGACCCCCATTATAGCCATACATTTCACTGGTGTAGGGCCTATGAACTGTGGCCTAATAAATAAGTCCATGACTCATAACTCCTATATTCTGATTATTCTTTTTTTTTTTTTTTAATGCTACGAAGAAGAAACCAAGGGCTACAAGCCAGCAATAACCGTTCCTTCCAAGAGAAAAACAAAATACAAGAGAGAGCCAAATTCAAGATCCGATCATTTCGAGATGCCCGGATACACTACATTTGAAGGACTGGAGATCATAGCTAGAAGGAAATGCAGTCAGAGGGACACAGTTCCAGAGTTGACCTGTTGCATAAATGAAGGACTGGGAGTAGTTAACTCTTGCGTTAGAGAGCTGGACAGAAAAGGAATGAAAGTTTGCTGCGAGACGGGTGCTACGTGCCCGTCGTAGAGGTGGAGGAATGCAAGGAGACAATTCAGAGGAGCAGTAACCATTGAAGTAGCGATAGAAAAGATATAAAGAGGCAACAATGCGGGGAAGAGACAGAGGTTGAAGTGAGCCTGTAAGAGGAGGAGAGTTAATGAGAAGAAAAACCTTTGATCCACCCTATTGAGAAGAGCTGTATGTGGGGAGCTTCCCCATACATGAGAGTTGTACTCTACACAGGGGCTGATAAAACCCGTGTATAGAATCAAGAATTGTGCAGGGGTAAAGAAAGAATGCAGTCGGCTTAGCATACCTAATCTCTTGAAAGTAGATTTTACATGAGATGTAATGTGATCTTTCCAAGATAAGTCCCGAATGAATGAAACCCCAGGCATGTTCAAGGATGATGCAGGATTAAGCTGAATATTATTAAACGTTAGTGTGTACACCTGTCGAAAATTTTGTCGGGTTGATAGGTGAAAGAACTGAGTCTTTGGTGCAATGAAAATAACAAGATTATTTTTACTCCAATCAGAGATACGAGCCAAGTCAGACATTAGGTGTGCCATAGCCTCATCCTTTGTTTGTTGAAGTAACTGCTGAGATGGATGTTGTGGGAACCGAATGGAAAGGTGATGGGTAAAGTCATCAGTGTCCGAGTGGATAGGATTAGATGTACAGCTTAGAAGATCATTGATGAATAAAAAGAAGAGAGTTGGTGATAGGATAGAGGCCTGAGGAACACCACTATTGAGAGATTTAGGAGAAGAACGATGGCCGTCTACAACAGCGGCTATAGAACTACCAGAAAGGAAACTATATATAGACACAGATACAAGGATAGAAACCGTAAGAAGACAGTTTGGAAATTAAAGATTTATGCCAGACTCGATCGAAAGCCTTTGAGATGTCAAGTGCAATGGCAAAGCTTTCGCCAATGTCCCGAAAGGAGGATGACCAGGAGTCTGAAAGGTAGGTGAGAAGATCGGCAGTGGAGCGTCCCTGACGGAACCCATACTGACGATCAGAAAGAATGTTGTGAAAGGAAATATGCTTTAAAATTTTTCTATTAATAATTGACTCAAAACTTTTCAAACACAGAATGTTAAAGCAATTGGAGGATAGTTAGATGCCTGGGAATGGTCACCCTTCTTTGGGACTGGCTGAATAAGAGCAAACTACCAGCAAAAAGGAAAGTACAAGTTGATAGACAAAGGCAAAGGAGTTTACCAGGGCAAGGTGTAATACAGAAGCACTGTTCTTGAGGACAACAGGAGGGACTCCATCAGGCCCATAAGCCTTGTTAGTATTCAGGCCTGTGATGGCAAAATGTACATCAGCTGAAGAAATTTTAATGTCAGCCATGAGGAAGTCAGAGGGGGGAAGTGATGGAGGAACAGCACCGGAATCATCTAAGGTGGAATTGGAGGAGAAAGTCTGAGCGAAGAGATCTGCTTTATCAGAAGAAGAAATAGCTACAGAACCATTAGAGTAGAAAAGAGGATGGATGGATGATGAGGTAAAGTTGTTAGAAAGTTTTTTTTGGCAAGGTACCAGAAGGAGCAGGAAGAATTTGAGTTGGAGAGTTGAGAGCATTTAGTATGGATGAAATTATTTTTAGCAGAGCGAAGAATAGACTTAGTATGATTCCGGGCAGAAACGTAAAAAAGATGTGATTCAGGGGTGGATTGGCTCCGGTACCTTTTATAGGCCCTCTCTTTCTTGTGGACAGCATTTGAACAAGCGCGATTAAACCAAGGCTTTCTCGCATTAATCAAATGATATGAGAAGGGAATGTTTGCTTCCATGCCCAAGATAACAACTTCTGTAATGCACAAGGCACACTCAAATGGCTCCTGGCCATGGAAGCAATAATCATTCCAGGGAAAATCAAAGAAGTATTGCCTGTGGGCCTCTCAATCTGCAGCTCCAAAGTGCCACAGTCGACTTCTCTTTGCAGGGTCCACAGGCCACACCGGGGTGATAGAACAGGTTAAGGTAATAAAGTTGTAATCGGAGGAGTCTAACAGAGATGAATGATTAACAGTGTAAGCAGAAAGATTAGTTGTAAGGAAAAGGTCAGGTGTGTTGGAGCTCTCTTCAAGGCGGTCAGGGATACGGGTAGGGTGCTGTACAAGCTGCTCTAGGTCATTAAGGATAGAAAAGATGTAGGCTTGTTCACCAGGTGGATCAGTTAAAGGAGAGGAGAGCTAGAGTTGGTGGTGAACATTGAAATCTCCTAAACTGGAGATATAAGAGAAAGAAGAAATTGACAGAATGTGTTCCATCGTAGAAGTAAGATAGTAGAAGAATTTCTGATAGTCAGTGAAATTACGAGATAAGTAAACAGCGCAGATATTTTTAGTCAGAGAATGACAGGAAAGCTGAAGCCAGTGTGTAGAGAATTCAGAAGAATCGAGTTCAGGAACACAAGAGCAAGATAAGTAGTTATTTATATATAGACAAGAGCCACCTTTGGCTTTGAAATGAGTATAAAGGAAGTAGGAGGATACAGAAAAGGATTTGCTGTCAGTTGCCTCAGACAGCTGAGTCTCAGTTAGGAAAAGAATCTGAGGTTTAGAGGAAGAGAGGTGGTGCTCAACAGAGCTAAAGTTAGCGGAAAACCTGCGAATTTTGCAGAAATGGAGAAGAAGTGAGTCAGACAGTGGTTTCAGGCAGCTCGAGTTAGCACCGGGAGAGGGGCAGAAGGTGGGGACATTTATGGTCCCTCCATCCTGGGCACTCTGAGGCTATGCATTGTGTAGCCATTATTATTATTTTTTTTTATTAATATTGGAAAAGAAAGTGTAGTGTGTACTGTGCATGTAGTTTGGTGCTGATAGTTAGGAACCTTGTATTGGAGAACATGCTGGCCTACTCTCTGTGTTACTGAGACACTGAAAAAGTTCAACAAAGGGGGATGGTCAGGACCTAGTCCCGATGGCGATGAAACAGGAGTTCCAGCTCTCCCTGACATCAGCTTTCCATCCACCTTGGGATTACTGCCCTGCTCAACTGTTGCTACAGTCTGCTCCTGTAAATCTGGAAAGCTATTGATCTCTGTATTTGTACCTTTAGATGCTTCGAATTCGTTAAGATTCACCATAAACCGTCCATTTTTTTATTTGCTTCCTGTACACCATGCTGAGGCTCAGCAGTGCAAGATTTTTTTATGGCTTCATTTTTCTCATAAATTAACTTTAACTGGTTATGTAAAAGCTGTCAGCACTCCGTTATTGCATACCTCACGCTTTTGCTGCTGAAACTTAGTGTATACTTCCTCCTTCAACTGTTGCTGTTTTTCCTTTTCTTCCCCCATGAATGCATTATACTGTCCCTGCATCCTCAGTTGTGACTCCTCTTGTTGCTCCTGTAATGACTCTTGAAGTCTTTCATATCGTTTCTGTACTTCATTTTGCCTGTAGTTGTTCTCTGAGTTCTTTCTTGAGCTCTTTCTTTTCTTCATTTTGTGCCTGTTTCTGTTCACTTTGTGCTTGTAGTTGTTCACAGAGTTCTTTCTTTCCTTCTATTTGTGTTCGTAGTAACTTCATGACTGCAGCCAGAGATGCCTCCTCCTGACTAGCATGGCTTGTTGTCTGCACACTTTCTGGCTCCATGTCGAAGACATGACTCTCTGCAGCACTTTTCTATCCCAACTCCTGATACCACTTGTTACGTCATCGTCCTACACTACCACAGGCTCCAACAGCGGTAGTTCAATATAGGAAGGACATCGCCCAGTGAATCGTTCTTTGTAGGGTTAGCCTTTCAATGTACACAAAATAAACTCGGGCGTCAAAATAACACAGGCTTCTGACATTCATTGTCTTTATTATCTCCTGCCTTTACAAAGTGGAGTGATAATGTTTTGTCCACCTGTGTGTGTGTGTGTGTGTGTGTGTGTGTGTGTGTGTGTTCCCATTATAGCTCGAGCTATCAACACGAAACCTTCAGGGTATCAAGATATAGCCAAAATCTTGGCGAACTTCGAAAATGGGCACTCGGAGTCAAGGTCAAGTTCACCAAAATGGCTGCCATAGGTAAACTAGTTTTTATCGTTCGCCGTTAGCACCATTATGTCTCACTAATGTCTTGAGCTATTAACATGAAACCTTCAGGGCATCAGGATATGGCCAAAATCTTGGACAGTTTCGAAAATGGGCACTTGGGGTCAATGTCAAGGTCACTAAAATGGCTGCCAAATGTCAGCTAGTTTTTATTGCCTGCCTTTAGCATCATTATATCTCATGAATAGCTTGAGCAATCAACATGAAACCCTCAGGGTATCAAGATATGGCCAAGAACTTGGGCGAGTTCGAAAATGGGTACTTGGGGTCAAGGTCAAGGTCACCAAAATGGCTGCCAAAGATCAACTATTTGTTATCTCTCACATTTAGCACCACTATATCTCATGAACGGCTTAAGTTATGAGCATGAAGCCTTTAGGGTATCAAGATACGGTCAAACTCTTGGGCTTAGCGAAGAGCATATTCTGGCTGGCGATTACCATTCAGCTCCCGAATGCTTTTCAGTTTCCAAGGAATTACGCTGTCTGTTTCACAACTCCAGAGCTACAGTAACTTCACAAGACCAGAAGTAAAACTGACTGAACTTCCTTTATTCTCTCCCTCATCCTTTTATAACCTTCTTTGCTAGACGATTGTCCTAGGTGCTCCAAGCGACAAAAGTTCTAAGTCGGAAACATCCAAAATATTTAAGAGCTTTCTTACATTACGTAGCACTCTAAATACTTCGTCATACAAACTGAAATTAAATGATATAATCTAATAAATAGTCATCCAAATACAACATTGTAGAGAAAAAAAAAATACATAACCTAATAAAAAAGCTCCGATTCCAACAGCAGGCTACCTGGCAACTCTGCCTGACAACTCAAAATGCACGAACCATCTGGATCTTTCCAGTGTCACCTACCTAGCAGACCTGCTTCTTAGAAACATGTGGAAGTTTTCAATAGAGATCGCATTTTAGGCCTTCACTCCAACAGGATCACGGAAAAATATTGTTTTGGAGTTAGCAAAAACAAACAGAGAGAGAGAGAGAGAGAGAGAGAGAGAGAGATCGTAAGTTAAGAACTAAGATGCTTTCAAATGTTCACAGTAGTAGTTTATTTTGTTCATGCACAGTCATACACATCGAACTTTGACCTTGCCCTGCGACCTTGACTTCTGACTGATTGTTCTCGAAACTGAATCGTTTCGTTCTTACCTGACCCTTTATACTTCGATTGTGTTTAGTTTAAATCAGATCAGACATGTTTTAGCTGGCCTTTACTTGTAACCTTGGCACTCGCCCGTTCCCTGCGACTGAGACGTTTGACAGATTATTGTTTTATTGATTTTTTCTCCTTATCTGCAAGCATTCCGCAAACATTCGATAAAAGGCTGATTATGCTTACTTTGCTCTGTGACCTTGGCCCTTGACTGATTGTTATAAAAAACAAACCATTTCGTTCTTGACATACCCCAACCCCTCCTCCAAGTTCGGTCTGGAATGAATTAAAACTGGCTAAAGTGATCTTACCAACGTTTAACATAACCCTGTGACCTTGACATTTGATCTAATGTACTGGAAAAAATATATAATAAAATATAAGAGTCCTCGAGGGCTGTCCCTAAACGCTTCCACAAAGTTTGGTTTAAACTGTATAAAAACTTTGATATATATTGTTTCTACACACACACACACACACACACACACACACACACACACGCATACGCGTGAGGTTAAAGTCATGACACCCTCTCTCACTCCGTGAACATGGGTCCAGTGAGTCCAAACCTGTCAGAGAGAAATCTACAGCCATGATATTCCAGAAGTTGATATCGACATCAAAGACGACATGAGTACCAGGCCTCGCCAACCTGTTCATGTCTGCCAGTATGTTGCTGTACGTGGAGACGGTCACTCGCTCTGTGTCAAATAGGTCTCCAAGCTCACGGTACACCCCAGATTCCACAGTCTGAAGAGAAATAAACCTCAGAGCAGAACAAAAATTAGATTGTTTATGAAACCTTTCATATCACTGTTGTCTGTAGTTCCCGTATATCGTATAAGATGTTGCACTTTATTGCACTTAAGCTTTTTGTGTAATTAATGATTATCTGACGAACTATTTTGCTAAACAGAGAACTGTTTACACTGACAGAGCTAAAGTAACTCAACAGATCTAGTCAGTTAACCACTTGCGAGTTTGGGGACTACAAGGTAGTTGAAAATTTCGACACTGATAAATTTGGTAGTTTTAGCACAAATCGGGTTTGGAATGGAAAATTATCATGTGAAAATAACGTTGACAGTGCCCAAGTACTCTCCTGTCTCAGCTCCACTGTCCACCAAATGTTCACTTGATCTGATCTATATCTGTACTTCCCACAGTTATTTTATCATCGCCACTTTGAAAACGTCTGTGGTACCATGCAGGTCACTCAGTCGGCAAAAACATTTGTTGATACGTTTATTGCGTTGTGCGTATTTCCCTCCAAGTGTTTGTCTTTGAAATGCTGCATAAAATTCAGCAGAACAACAAGCCTGCTGGATTTTACTGACTTATCCCATCTCGTGATTAGTTAATGAAAAAAGCTGCCGTGCTAGACTATGCTTATAACATCAAATGCTCAAATGCAATTTTGGGTTAATATTGGCATGCTTAAGCGAGCGCAAGAGGAAATGTTTGTTTTAGTTGAATTCCGTTATTTTTCCTGTACTTACCGAACTATAAATCTTTCATCTTAACATGATCCAAATTTTCTTCCTTTTGTAGCTTCTCTCATATCACACAGTTTAGTAGCAGAGAGAAGCAGGTCTAGTACATTCTGTCCCTTGCACTTCTTCGTTACCAACAATATAACACAGCTTTAATTTACTGTAACAACGAGGCACTGGACATGGAAAGATGACAGTTTTAGGCCAAAGTAGAGAAAAATTAATGCAGGCAATATTTTCTTTTAGGGCTCCTTCTCTTCGGCAGGTTTCCTCCTCATTATCACCTTGTTTTTATGCTGTGTGGGATGGTTTGATGCCGCAGATTGTCGGAAACGCGTTTTTATATAATAAACAGACTTCATCAATCCCTGCATAAGATAAAGGGGAAGAAGTGTTTTTGGTGAGGAATGGGTGACATTTGTTGTGCAAGACGAAGTAGTGCCGTGTGAAGATGATATAGTCCCACTGGTTAGGTTGGATGAAAAAAAAAAAAAAAAAAAAAAAAAAAAACCGTTTTCAGCAACCTTCAGCATTAAATCAACCATTCACAGGATAAAAACAAGCTGGTGAAAAAGAGAAAACCACAAAAACAGTGAAGAACGTAAAGGAAATACTTACCAAGAACTCTATCAGTCTGTCCATCGATGTCAGCACACTGAAATCCCGGAGAGGGATGGTAACAAATGAATCTCCTCTGTCACTCATTCCTCTGCCACTCACACACCCCTCTCTCATATACCGTACCACTCCTCCTACTACTCTATCTCATCACAAATAAGTATATATGTATTTATGTATGTATGCATGTATATACATTTTGTATGTGCACGAGTCTAGGCACAGGCATAACAGCCCGTTCCGTGAGGCCCAGCAGTCCTCCCACGTATCATACACCTCCACGTCACCACTTCGGCGCTAAGCACCCACCGTCGATACTGGATACATAGTAGGGCCGTCCCTTACAGGACTGGTGTAGTGGTATTGGCTTTTTTTTTTTCTTTTGCTTGGCGAGTCTTATGGTAGATCAGTAAACTCTGCTTAGCGAAAATACAAAACAAGTATGGATCTGCGATCTTTCCTCGGCACTGCTTCATGACTAGCATCATATCTTATTGTTAACCTATTGTTGCAGCTCAACAATTAAGGTAGGAAAAGAGGAATTTTAGGCCAAGTTAAATTTAAAAGAGTATAGACGTTATTGCTGTTGTTCTTGCAGTCCCATGCTCATCCGGTGTGGGATCTTCAAACGAGCTTGCTATCGCCTCCGTGTCATAGTTTATATTTGTTTTCGTAAGAAGGTTAAGGAAAAAAGTGTGCAGAATGTTTTGAAATCTCGAATTAATCCTACTAAAAAGCAATTCTTAGTTACTAGAGGAACAATTGCCGTAGGTTGTTACTGTTTCTTCAGGAAGCACACGGAAAGGAACAGTCTTGTCATATCTCTAATTCTTCCTAGAAAATGATATCAAAGTTACGACACCAAATCGGTCGTGAACATCCTCGAGTATATAAGCCCTGGACGTACTCTAAGTGTGGACTACAAGAAACCTTCCACTTTACCCTTTTTACTCTAACTTGGGCTAAAACTGAATTCTCTCCATCTTGGATACTGACTTCTAACAACAGATTAACACTTGAATATGATGCTAGTCACAAAAAAGTGCTATGGAACCGATTTAAAGATAAAATATTGTTTTATTCTGCAACTGAGTTACGTTGAATAAGCTGTAAAAGGACGGAATTCTTGATCAGGATAAGATAAAGGACAATAGACTCCATACATAAGAACTGGGTTTTCGCAAGGCCATCCTTCGTACAGGGTTCAAACATTATGGAACCGCAAAAAAAAACTGGATGAGCACAAACGGCATTTTGTTCAGTTAAGTCGGCAGATGCTTATTTTGCCTGTTGAGAGGGAGGGAGAGGGGGAGCGAGACAGGGAGGGCATTGGATATGAAAACCAAGTCCTAATAAACAAATATGATAAGTAACATTGAAATACTACTTTACCATTCCATAAATTATACATTGAAGAGGTCCAGTGAACAGGTCTGCAATATTAACTTTTTTTGTTTTTTTTTGTGCTGTGAGTGCAATAATTTATCATCGCCGTGTCAGTAGAGAGGTGGTCTACTGTCCCAGTGGAAGCGGGTACGAATCCCGGCTGGGACAGGGAACGGTTGAAAGGATTTAAATTTCGCTAGACAGACTTTACTGATCTACCATAAGACTCGCCATATAAAAAAAAAAAAAACGCCAATACCACCAGTCCTGTAAGAGACAGCCCTACTATGTATTCAGTATCGACGGTGGGTGCTTAGCGCCGAAGTGGTGACACGGAAAGGGCTGTTATGCCTGTGCCCAGACTTGTGCACATACAAACAGTATATACATACATACATACAAACATACATGCATACATTTTGTTATGAGACAGAGTAATGAGAGGAATGGTACGGTGTACAAGGGAGGAGTGTGTGAGTGGCAGACGACAGAGTGACAGAGGCGATTCATTTGTTACCATCCCTCTCTGAGACTTCAGTGTGCTGACATCGATGCACAGACTGATAGAGATCCTGGTAAGTATTTGCTTTACGTTCTCCACTGTTTTTGTGTTTTTCTCTTTTTCACCAGCTTGTTTTTATCCTGTGAATGGTTGATTTAATGTGGAAGGTTGCTGAAAACGTGTGTTTTTTTTTTTTTTTCAGATATTACATTAGCCTCATGTAACCTAACCAGTGGGATTATAGCATATTCACACGGCACTACTTCGCATTGCACAACAAATGTCATCCATTCCTCACCAAAAACACTTCGTCCTCTTTATCTTATGCAGTGAATGATAAGTCCGTTTGATATATAAAAACGCGTTTCCGACAATCTGCAGCATCATATCACCCCACCCACCATAAAAACAAGGTGATGATTAGAAGGAAACCCGCCGAAGAGAAGGAGCCCTAAAGTAAATATTGCCTGAATAAATTGTCTCTACTTTGGCCTAAAACTGTTATCTCTCCATCTCCAGTTCTCCACTGATTTGTGGTAACAATATATTAAAGCTGCATTATGATGCTGGTCACGAAGAAGTGCAAGGGACAGAATGTACTAGACCTGCATCTCTCTGCTGATAAACTGTGTGATATAAGCTAAAGAAAGGAGGACTATTTGAACTAAGATAAGGTAAAAGGAGTATTGCAGTGTCGATATCTAAAGTTTAACTGTTGACTGTAAATAAAATGGTGTGGTCCTTACTTTAAATAATGCCATTTCTGTGACGTAAGCCATGAGAAGTATTTTGATATTAGGATCGTCAATGACATCTCTGAGGGTCTGGTAGGGATGACTGATGTGTCTGACAGCCAGGAGCGACGTGAGGTTACCAATGTAGCTTTGTGTTAACGCCACCATCATCAGCATCCACACCCCTTGCACCACACGCTCCCACCACCACCACCCAGACGGGTTAAGCACATCTGTTTAAAACAAAAGCAATTAATTCAATGACGTCTAAAGGAAGCATATTAAAAAAAAAGAAAAAAAGAGGGTGGGGGGCAAGTTTCAATTGGGACATTCACGCTACCTTCTTGGAGGAGGATGCGAATACAGTTGATTATGTTGGTCTCTTGTCTGGGTGGGTGGTTAGTGTGTGGAGGAAGGCAAGAAGGAAGGAGTAGCATAGCAGTGATCACAGCCAGCAGTGCCACCCCCACAGCCATCCACACTGCCGCTGACAGAGGCAGCAGGAAGCCCCACGGGTCCACCTCAGGGCGACCACGGGCAGCGAAAATTTTATGATGCGTCATAAACATAATGGGACCGCAGTGAAAATACTGTAACCTGTAGTCTATGATGCCATGTGGCCCACCACTGATATCAGCCTCCTGGAACAGAGAAGAGTTATTGAAGAAAAGTGCAGTTAGCTGAACATACAGGCTGGTCCATATATAACGCTCCACTTCCACTTAGTGGGGTGATATTTTGTGTGTTTTGGGGATGGTGTAGTGAGCGTTATCAGTATCTACCCTGCATCATTATTAATTTCCTACTCCTACTTCCACAACCACGCGCACCCTACCCGATGGAGTCGTTCTCACAATTTGTAAATAATGCCACGGGAGTTTAATGAAGTGCAGTTTACGGGTCCCTTTTATTTTACTGAAGTATTCATTTTCTTTAATAAAACGGCCGGGTGAAAAGAAACATAAGTTAAAAAAATGACCATTAGTAATTACTCTGTTTATCAGGAATTGAAACAAAAAAAAACAAAGTATTATTCTGTGTACAGTGTACTGTGTAAGCCTTGATATTTTTGCGTATTCTGCTGACTGATATAGAAAACTCTTGTTAATTTAGTAAGTGTACCTTTGAATGAAAGAAAACTGAATATTGGGTTAAAGTGATAGTGAAAATAGTCTCTTTCATTATGTCTACTCTGTTTATCTATAGCCCGACGCCCTAATCCCGCAAAGGGTGGCCGCAGACACAACGCCTCCAAGTCGCTCTGTCACCCACCATTTGACTGCCCTCCCTCCAGCTCACTCCCCCCTCCTTCAAATACCTCTCAGGTCCATCCCTCCACCTCATCTTAGGTCTCCTCCTCTCTCTCCCTCCCTCCACTTCACCTACACACACCTTTATAGTCAGTCTTTCATTCTCCATTCTCTCCACATGTCCAAACCACCTCAGTGTATTTCTCTTTCATTAGGTGCAATGCCTAAAAATTGTATCCTCACTTGGAAGTTAATAGTTTCGAAATAATACGTTCACCTCTATAATAATTATACATAAGTATTAAATTTAGCATTGAAGCATCACACCTGTAGGAAATGCCTATGATAACACATAGCAGAGATATGTCACATGGCAACTGGGATCTTCAGGGCTGCCAACATGTTTCACACGGCCTCGGTCGTGTTTAGCATCACATTGTTAGTTTTTCAATTTGTTTACCACAAAGTTGTTCAGATATTTTTTTTTTTTTTTTTTTTTAGGCACTGTACACTTGACAACAATAATCCCGTCGCCTCTCCTACTTCCTTCCCCATGGGCTTTAAAATTCAGTCTGGTGATTCTACAGCAACTGACACTGATTACTTTATTTGGCCATAGATCAGTGTCATCAATGTCATTTCAGATTCAGGAGACTAATTTTCAAAGATCATAAGCAGAAAAGCAGGAGAGATGACACGTCTTTAGTTGATGCTACTCTGTAGTTAGTACATCAAGGAAACAATTAGTTCAATGTGACCTCAGTATACCCATTGTCCATGCATAGTTGTTGGGAGAGTTACACGGACTCTCTTAGGTACATGTCAGTCTTTGAACAACCTGCCAGACACACCAATCAAACAAAAAGGAACACTTAAGAGAATGCAAAACACACGGCCAACAGCTGGTCTATGGGCCGATGATATTAATTTGGCCTATGATCTTAACCTTTGACAAATTATTCTCAGAATCAACTAACTTCATGCGTGCCTAAGCCTTAACCCTTTCGATAACTTTGGTTCAAATCAAAGCAAGATTGTTTGAGCTGACTTTGCCAGGTGACCTTTCCCTTTGCCCTTGACCTTGACTGTTTTCAAAACAGATATCTGTCCGTGTGTTAACCTCATCCCTTCCACAACGTTTTGTGCAAATGAGATGAAAACTGTAAGCTGACTTTGCCATGTGATCTTGACCTTAAACCTATTAGTCTAAAAAAAAAAAAGAAAAAAGAAAAATTGGATGGTTGTCAACTCATCCACCAATTTTGATCCAAAACAGATCAAAATTTCTTTGGTTATTTTGTTCACACACACACACACACACACACACACACACACACACACACACACACACGCAAGCAGTCTGATAGATCACAGCAGTGATATTGAGAAGATAACCCAGGTGAATGAAGCGATGCAAAGCTACGAAAATGATGTGGAAACTACGTATGCTGAAATGGTGAAAGTAAATAAAGAAAGGCTTAGAAACAAGTGTCGAAGAAAAAAGCATTAAAAAGGAAGGGAAAAAAAATAATTCAGAACAATCAAAAATTGGTCAAAGATTCAGCAGATATCAACAAATCGACTAAATATATCAGCGCTGTTTACTTATCTCCTAAGTCTACTAACTATCAAAAATTCTTTGACTATCTTACTTCTCCGAAAGAATACATTCCATCCATTTCTCCATTCTCTGAAATCTCCATTCTAGGAGATTTCAATGTTCACCACCACCTTTGGCTCTCCTCTCCTTTCACTGATCCACCTGGTGAACAAGCCTACACCTTTTCTATCCTTAATGACCTAGAGCAGCTTGTACAGCATCCTACCCAAATCCCTGACTGCCTTGGAGAGAGCTCCAACATACTTGACCTCTTCCTTACAACTAGTCCTTCTGCTTACACTGTTAATCTTTTCTCTCCGTTGGGCTTCTCTGATCACAACCTTAACCTGTCCTTCAAAGGAATGTCGTCTATGGCACTTTGGAGCTGTGGATTGGGAGACTCTCAGGCAGGATTTCTTTGATTTTCCCTGGAATGATTATTGCTTCCATGACCGGGAGCCATCTGAGTGTGCCTAGCACATTACAGAGGTTATTCTCTCGGGCATGGAAACGTATATTCCTTTCTCATTTCCATTGACTAATGCAAGAAAACCTTGGTTTAATCATGCTTGTTCTAATGCTGTCCGCAACAATGAGAGGGCCTATAAAAGATTCCGGAACCAACCCCCCCTGGATCACACCTTCTTTTACGTTTCTGCCCGGAATCGTGCTAAGTCTGTTCTTCGCTCTGCTAAAAATAATTTCATCCATTATAAATGCTCTCAACTCTCCAACTCGAATTCTTCCTGCTCCTTCTGGCACCTTGCCAAAAACCTTTCTAACAACTTTACCTCACCATCCTTCCCTCCTCTTTTCTACTCTGATCGTTCTGTAGCTATTTCTTCTACTGATAAAGCAGATCTCCTCGCTCAGACTTTCTCCTCCAATTCCACCTTAGATGATTCTGGTGCTGTTCCTCCATCACTTCCTGCCTCTGACTTCCTCATTGCTGACATTAAGATGTCTTCAGCTGATGTATTTTATGCCATCACAAGCCTGAATACTAATAAGGCATATGGGCCTGATGGAGTCCCTCCTGTTGTCTTCAAGAACTGTGCTTCTGTGCTTACACCCTGCCTAGGTAAACTCTTTCGCCTTTGTCTATCAAGTTGTACCTCTCCTTCTTGCTGGAAGTTTGCTCTCATTCAGCCAGTCCCAAAGAAGGTTGACCATTGCCAACGCTCTAACTATCGTCCAATTGCTTTAACATCCTGTATCTCAAAAGTTTTCGAGTCAAATCTTAATAGAAAAATTTTAAAGCATCTTTCTTATCACAACCTTCTTTCTGATCGTCAGTATGGGTTCCGTCAGGGATGCTCCACTGGCGATCCTCTCACCTACCTTTCAGACTCCTGGTCCTCCTCCTCTCGGGACTTTCGTGAAAGCTTTGCCACTGCACTTGACATCTCAAAGGCTTTCGATCGAGTCTGGCATAAATCTTTAATTTCCAAACTACCCTCTTTAGTATTCTATCCTTCTATCTGTGCCTTCATCTATAGCTTCCTTTCTGGTCGTTCTATAGCCGCTTGTGTAGACGGCCATAGTTCTTCACCTAGATTTATCAACAGTGGTGTTCCTCAGGACTCTGTCCTATCACCAACTCCCTTTTATTCATCAATGACCTAAGCTGTACATCTGACCCTATCCACTCGTACCTGATGACTCCACCCTTCACCTTTCCATTCAGTTCCTGCAATTTCCATCTCAGTAGTTACTTCAATAAACATGGGATGAGGCTATGGCACACCTAATGTCTGAGTTGGCTCGTATTTCTGACTTGTGTAAAAATAATCTGGTTGTTTTTAATGCATCTAAGACTCAGTTTTTACACCTATCAACCCGACAACATCTTCCACAGATATACCCACTAATGTTTAATAATATTCAGGTTAATCCTTCATCGTTCTTGAACATGCTTAGGGTTTCATTTACTCAGGACTTATCTTTGAAAGATCATATTACATCTCTTGTAAAATATGCTTCCAAGAGTTTGGGTGTGCTAAGCCGACTCCGTTCCTTCTTAACCCCTGAACAATTGTTGACTCTATACAGGGGTTTTATCTGCCCCTGTGTGGAGTACAACTCTCATGTGTGGGGAGGCTCCCCACATATAGCTCTTCTCAATAGGGTGGAGTCAAAGGCTTTTTGTCTCATTAACTCTCCTCTTCTTACTGACTCCCTTCAACCTCTGTCTCTTTGCTGCACTGTTGCATCTTTATCTCTTTTCTATCACTACTTCAATGGTCACTGCTCCTCTGAACTGTCTGCATGCATTCCTCTACCTCTACGATGGGTGTATAGCACCCATCTAGCAGCAAACTCTCATCCCTTTTCTGCCCAACTCTCTAATGCAAGAGTTAACCGTTACTCCCAGTCCTTCAATTATGCAACAGGTAAACTCTGGAACTGTCTCCCTCTGTCTGTATTTCCTGCTTCCTATGATCTCCAGTCTTTCAAACGCAGTGTGTCCAGGCATCTCGAAATGATCAGATCTTGAATTTGGCTCTCTCTTGTATTTTGGTTTTCTCTTGGACGTAACAATAATTGTGGGCCTGCGGCCTTTGGTTCCTTCTTCCTCGCATAAAAAAAAAATCAATGGTTTTGATGAGGAAGAAATGAAAAACAAGATTTTGAGAGACAAAAAGTAGATGGCAAATATAATGAGCATATTGAAGGAAATACCAGAGGAAATCTGTAATAAAGACATAGGCGAACACAAAAGACTATGGTAATACAAGGCCCCTGAAAGAAACCTTCCAGAGTGTAAACACTGTGGATATACTAAAAAAATGCAAACAAACTTATTTAAAAAGAGGAATTAACCCCTAATACGCGGCCAATGGACAGCCGATCCCCCCGGGTGGCGGGGTTCGATCATGGTCTGAGTACGTGTAGGAAAATATTAGCCAAAAATCAGAGATTAACCCTAGAACATTATACTTGGTATGGCAGATAGTACTTACATTCAGCTTTCTCCAGAGACAGGTGTTGAGCCTTCGTGGACTACCCAAGGACTTGTGGAGACTTGCAAAGTTGGGTAACCAAAAATTCACTTTCACACCTCCAGCAACCCAGTTTCCTCTCTACCACAGCCTCATTCTGTCACAGTAAACTTTATACTACAACATACAGGTAGTTTGGAATCCGTATTTGTACAATAAGCACTGAAAATAAGGCTAAAATCAACGAAGCGTACGGCCAACATGCAGCGCGGCGGCGGTCTTCCCATCACTCAACAAACATTTCCATTTTCACAGCTAAAATCACGTATACTACATTATTTCAATCATATTATTTCCCAAAAGATCACCGCAGCGCGCTTTTTATTCTGCCTTACGCCCGTCACTTTATTCTCGTTCCTGTCGGCCGCTCGCACTGACTCGGAAGAGCTAGAACTCGCCATAATGTCACTTTGAAAGCCTGCAGTAAACTGATGCTAAACAGGGGCAAACCATGCGAAAAAAAGCTAGTGTGACAACTGGGGAAACAAGCGTTTCCTATTAGCATAAACTGCTTGTGAGAGGAGAGCGCAGATTTACAGTTCTGAGCAGTCAGAGCGCTACCATGTATCACAGCCAGCCTGGCTGGGCTGTGGTGGGGGGGGAGGGGGGAAAGACGAGATACTTGGCAACAACGGAGGTCAGTAGTACAAAGGTAAAGTATGCTAATTGTAGCTAAAGGGTGGTGGTACTGATAGACAATACCAGCTGGAAAATCCTTGTTCGCGTTTATTCAAAATTAACTCGAATCGCAAACACGACGATCCGTCGTTATGTCCTTTTTGGCGAGCATCGCAAACGCAACGCCCCCCATTTTAGGGGTTAAAAAAACGTATGGATAAACCCATGCCTAACTCACGAGGAACTGGGATGACTAAAAGAGAAGAGGGAGGCAAAAACAAAGAATAAGGGAAGATCAGAGGAAGAGATGAATAAATTTTTTATAAAGTAAATGGATTGCAGGCACGAAAGTGGTACATAACCAGAAGGAAATAAAAAGGAGGAAGGTAGTAGACCCAAGTCATGATACGTATGTAAACAAGATGATGAACCCGCCGTGTGCCAGTGCCGTTTTAAAACGGTCTGACATAATTACGCGACCAGTGCCGTTTTAAAATGGTTTAAAATAAAAAACTTCACTGTGACCGCATTTTTCAAGATTCGTGGGTGAAAATTGGCAGGATATGTAAGGTAACTGTTCTTCTGCCATCCCCCAGTCTGTCAAGGCTATACAGTACACTCACTCGCTCCCACCCTCACGCTCGCTCTGCCTCACTCTGCCTGTGTGCCTCACCCAGTGCTGTACATAATGAAGGCATTTGGTAAATATTTTCATGTAAGTGTAAGTTGTAAATATTTTCTTGTAAGTGTAAGGACTATCTAGTGAAGTCAAGTTGTAAATACCTTCTTGTTAGTGCCAGGACTATACGTAATGAAGTCAGGTTGTACCTATCTTGAAGTAAGTGTAAGATAATGCATTCACAGTGAGAAAGACATGCAAATTGTGATAGATGCTGAAGTAATAAGTAATCAGAAAAGTGTACTGAACATTGTTATACCTTCCCAGCATAAATACCTGAGTATACCTTTCATAGAAAACGGCTTTCTCTCATGTACGTGTTGAGCGTGAGAGAGCGGCAATACCTATACACGAGTATACAGGACTCAATAAAACTGATTTCCGAACATCAGTGAATATTTTAATGGTGAAATTCGTTGTTTCCACATCAAAATCTATCATATTAGCCAAACAAAAAAATCGAAAAATGGCCGGCACTGGGGTGACCCAGAGGGCTAAAAATGGCCGGCACGCGGCGGGTTAAGTTGATGTACTCAAATGTAGATGGAATGGTATCTAAATTATTAGAGATAAATGATGATATCAAAGAAAAGGAACAACATATTACTTGCCAAACTGAAACAAAATTAACACCAAGGATATCAAACGATAACCATAACCCTAGAGGAATTCATTATATGGAGAAGAGATAGGAACTTAGAAAAAGGACGAACAATTATAATATTAACATAATAAAATCTACAAGTCAAAGAAATATAACTAGATATAAACTCCCAAATAGAACTGCTTGCAGTAGAGATTAATACATCTGAAGGGAAACTAACTGTGGCAAATTTACACATGCCACCCAGATCAAACACTTGTTAAATAGGCGAATATGAAGACTTGGTGGAGAGTACAATTCAGAGTTCAAGAGCATTACTACACTGAATGGAGGAGAAATCTGGAAGAATTATATTAACTGGACATTTCAATACAAATACATATTGGCATACTCTAGATATAAAAAGTCAAGAAAACTGTTGGGACCAAAAGCTCCTGGATCTTGTGCAGGAGTTTTTCCTAACACAACATGTAAAGGAAAACACCAGAAAAAGAGGACTGCATGTACCATCAGTACTACAGTAGATCTTATAATTACAAGGCAATAAAATAATACTGACAGTATAATGTATCACCCTCCATTCAACAAAAATGACCATGCTAATTGCAACTTCAGGATTGCATATGACATAGCGTCACACTCATAAAGAAATTGCCTAAGTAATTTTTCGGCGATTTCTGAATTTTTGCATAAATCAATTCTTCATCACATGGCGCATCTATTGGTATAGCTGCCTTTGCCAGGTCTAGGGTGTGAGTGGTCTAAAATGCGCCTCAAGTTTCTGCCTAAGCCATTTAAAAGTTAAGAAAATGAGACAGGTTTTTCTCGATTTCCCGAAAAGCAGAAAAATATGACTTATGCAGTTTCTTTATGAGGGTGCCGATAGTTAACAGTAAAGGAAGTTATAAAAAGAGCCTAAACTACAAAAAGGGCAACTACAGTAGAACCCCGGAATTCGTACAGAATTCGTTCCTGGAGGCTGTACGAGTTGCGAATTGTTCGAAAACCGAATCATTTTTTTCCATACGAAACAATGTAATTTGCATTAATCCGTTCTTTAGTATGGATGAAACGGTAGATTTAGCCATACTATAATGAATGGCAAGATCGGAGACACGGGTTCCACTTTCAAACTTTGCAATGAGTTCTCTTTTCAGCTCAATTGTTGTTCTCACTGCTTTACTTTTAGCTCCAGCTGACTCACAAATCTCTTGGGGCCCATGATTATGTACAATTTTCTAAAGAAAATACGTAATTCATCATAAAGTTTAATTGAGCCTGTGTGACTGATGTATAGCTGGTGGACGACAAAGCCAGACTGGTGACCATGTGGCACCTACGACGCCGCATCTCTTAGTGAGAATAATGGGTCACCGTATGAAAACTGGAGCGATTTTTGGGCAAAAAAGCTGTACAAAAACCGAGTTGTACGAGTAGAGAGGCGTACGAATTCCTGGATTCCACTGTATCATGACCTAAAGAAATACTTCTTAGAAACAGATTGGGAAAAAGAGCTTAGAGGACAAGATTTAAATGTTATATGTAGTAAATTCTGTGAACTTTACGAAATAGGTGTCCGAAATTACATCCCACAGCACAAAGAAGCAGAAATGAAAATAAAGAAATGGTTTAATAAAGAATGTAAAAAATCAAAAGAAAAAAGAGACGTCAGAGAAATTACCAATATGCCTGCAATCGAACCCGGGACTCTCAGGTGAGAGCCAGGCAGCATACCACTACACCACGACCAGGTAAAATTAACTCACGTTGTCACAATCTTGTAACCAACGTCCCTCCGCCCCCACTGTGGGCATGAAGAGGATGAGTTAACCCCCTGGCACTCGGGCAAGTAGATGCTTTTAATCTATCCCAAACACTTACGGCAAGTCAGAATGAAGAGAGAACCTGTATTTTTTACACAGGAAAAATCATCAGAGAAATTACCAATATGCCGGCAATCGAACCCGGGACTCTCAGATTGTGACAACGTGAGTTAACTTTTACCTGGTCGTGGTGTAGTGGTATGCTGCCTGGGTATCACCTGAGAGTCCCGGGTTCGATTCCCGGCATATTGGTAATTTCTCTGATGATTTTTCCTGGGAAAAAAATACAGGTTCTCTCTTCAAAAAGAGACGTGTTGTGGAATAGATACCGGTACAGAAAGACACAATAGTGAGAGGGCATATAATAACCATAAACTGGTAAGAAATTATTACACAAGAATAAGGAAAGAAGCCCAAAGACAGTTTGAGGAAAACGTTATAAATAAAATTAGTGGTCATAGAGGTAAATCCGAAGTAAAACAAAGCAGTGGTCAACAAAAGCTATTTTAGAGGTACATCCAAAGCAAAATCAAATTTAAGGATAAAATACTGTCCATTACAGACGAGGGAATCATCTGTACACAAGAGAAGGATATTTGTGAAGCACTAAGTGAAAATTTCTAATTAGTTTTTACAGAAGAAAATAATTTTGAGAGGGATGATATGAAACATGCATGCCCACACATATTAACAGATATACAAATATCAGAAAAAGAAATATAGGTGGAGTTAAGTAAATTAGACAAAGGAAAAGCAAATGATCCTGACGAAATTTCATATTGGGTGCTACATGAATGGGATAAGGAGTTAAGTAGACCAATATCTTTAATATGCAAGGAATCCTTGGGTCAAGGTAAACTACCTGACATTTGGAAGAAAGCAAACATTGTTCCCTTATTCAAGAAAGGGAACAAACAAAATCTACTCAACTACCGACCAGTAACACTAACCAGTGTTGCAAGATACTGGAAATGCTGATAAGTTTTTGTAAACCACCTAGAAGAACATAATATGAGAACAGAATGGCAGTTTGGTTTCAGAAAGGGAAAATCATGCATTACTAATCTATTAAGCTACTATGACAGAGTTGCAGAAACATTATAGAAGAGGGAAGAGTGGGTGGACAGTATCTACAGTATCTAGATTTCAAGAATGCATTTGACAGACTACCACACCAAAGACTTTTAAGGAAACTGTACCATGAAAGAGGAATCCGAGGCAAACTGTACTGTTGGATGAAAGTTTTTCTCAGAAGAAAGGGTAATGAAAACAGTACTAAGGGGACATTTCTTATCATGGAGGGAAGTAACTAGCAGAGTTCCACAGGGCTCAGTGCTGGCACGGATTATATTTTTAGTGTATATATATGACACAGATAGTAACGCTGGAAATGAAAGCTATCTAAATATGTTTGCTGATGATGCAAAAATACAAATGGAAATTACTAACAGAATCTTGTGAAGAGCTACAAGAAGAATTAAGTATACTTCATGAATGGAGTAATACATGGCAAATGGAATTCAATGTGAAAAAGTGGTATGCAATCAAGTCTGGTAAAAGTGGAAGAAGACCAGATTGGAATTATAAGTTAGGATGTAAAACCTTACACATATCAGAAAGAAGGAAGGAGCTAGTTGTGATTATCGATAACAGACGATCTCTGGCTGACCACATCAGTGAGAAGGTACAGAACTTGTATACACTGCTTGCAAATATGAGAATAGCATTCACATACATAAATGACGACATGCTGAGAAAGATGATAACATCATTCATCACACCATCCCTGGAGTATGCATCAGTAGTCTGGAATCCTCATCTCAAGAAACACATAGATAAGACTGAAAAAGTTCAAAGGGCCGCTACAAGATGGGTACCAAGCTTAAGGGATCTAAGCTATGAAAAAGGACTAGAAAAAATGAATCTGCCAACACTACAGGAGAGAAGGAAAAGAGGAGACATGTTTATGCTACGTGTATATAAATGGATATCATGGAAGGAGAAAACAGACATAAATGAGTATATAAGCTATGGGGAAGTATCAGCAAGAGGACATTGCAAAACAGTGCATTAAAGGAGAGGCGGTAAAGACGTAAGGAAGTTTAGTTTCCCAAATAGGGCAATTAATCAATGGAATGCACTACCGCATGAAACAGTGTGTGTCAAAACAATTGATAAATTTAAGGATATGTATGATAAAAATGGTTTAATACACTGGACAATATGAGCTTGACTCATTCCTGTAAAAATACAATTAAGTATGGACAATTAGGTAAGAACAGAATCGAACTTTGACTCTGCCATGTGGGACTGACCCTTGACTTATTATAATCGTTACTGAAACCCTTCGTTCTTGCCTGACCATTACCCATTCCACCAAATTTGATTTAAATCATATCAGTAACGTTTGAGTTGACCTTGCCCTGCCACCTTGGCTTTTGACCTTTTCCAGTGACCTTGAACTTTGTTTTCAAAACCGAATCCTTTTATATTTGCCTTATTGTCAATCCCATTACAGTATATGATTGAAATAAGTAGAAAACTGTTTAATTTGGCCTTGTTCTATGACCTCGGGTTTTGAATCATTGCTCTAAAAAACAATGGGCTGACTCCTTGATTAACCCTCAACCCTTCCAGTATATGACTGAAATAAGAAGAAAACTGTTTAATTTGGCCTTGTTCTATGACCTCGGCTTTTGACTCATTGCTCTAAAAAACAATGGGTTGACTCCTTATCTAACCCTCAACCCTTCCAGTAAATTGGGTTAAATTAAGATCAGAAGTGTTTGAGCTATTTTACAAAGAAACTCAAACATGGGCAGGACTTTGACCTTGCCCGGCCACCTTCAGCTTTGACAACTGAGGGCTGATCAAGGAAAACGAACTTACACATCTGAACCAGGGAAGGGAAAACGTTAACGGAGTTACTAAAATGGTCCCCATGAAACCTAAGAATACTGAATTCCTGGCTGTAGCTGAGGCCAGGCAACTCATCTGTCACTTGAGCACGGAAGACTTTTTTTTTTTTTTTTTTTTTTTTAACTCAGGACTATCTCTGATAACTCCAATGCAGTTAGCCCGTTTATTTCTTTTTATTTTAATTAATCTAAATTTTATTTTCTGCTTTCATTCTCCCCTCATTGTCCTGTTCTGACTTGCTGTTCAACGACATATGACCTTGGCAGTTACCTCGCCACATATATTTTGGTCAATCAAGCAATCAGTCATTCAGTCAAGTAAAGTTAAAAGTTCTCATCCAAGATTTGATAGTGAAGTGAGGGTCAAAGTCAGTAGTGTTGTCTTAACAGCAATTTTGTCCTGGTGCCATGAAGCCCCCATAAGATGTGTGACCACCCAGTTTAATCATGGCTGAATAATTAAAGTACTGTAGAGAATTTCTCAAGGGTTGAAGAAATGTATTTACAAATGATAACATAATGTAATTAGGGTGCAGTGGCCTGTTGATAATAAAAGAAAATGGTAAGAAAGAAAAGTACCGAAAATAGAAAATTTATGCCAGGTGACCCAGGTATGAAGACTTGCTCCACTGGAAGGGAAAACAGGCTGTGACCATTACCTTACATACTGTTCTGTAAAACTGTAGACAAAGTGTGAATAACCCATTGTAAGGTAAGTATCGTGACTGTTGCTAGCAACGTATTTGGGATAATAATGGCTGCAAGAGCACTGTATGTCTGGATGTCACTTACCATAACAGTTGTTATGAGCAGGCGAGCAGTGTTTACTCTCAGTTAAGTTTGTAAATGACACTGGTCGACAAAATTTAAAAAGTGTTATGGTTCTAGTATAATCTGAGATGATTCTAAGCAACATGAACTCTAAATTTCGAATATGATATCCAATCTTTTCTAGCACGTCCAGTTTTCAAAAACCAATATACCATAGGAAATCTGCCCTTACGTGGGAAATTCCGATCAGACTCCTATTATGGAAATAGATATACCTTATAAAGGTGCACTTCAGCTAGATCTTGTGGTGGCTATATCATTTCCAGTTAAGTACCTGAATCACAAAATATTTAGTAACTCAAAATGAATCAGTCACAGCCAAAGTCGGGTAAAATTTTTCCATGATCAAGCAGATTATTATTATTATTATTTTTTTTTTTGGGGGGGACACCAATACATGCATAGGTAAGCATATATTTGCCATTATTCCATTTCAGATTTTCTTTACTGCTACGAAGTGCCTTGATCTGTGTTATCATGCAATGGAGTGTCATAACTGTATGAATGCATCAGACACCTGAAAGCCTGAAGAAATCAATTACAAGGAATGATAAAGCCGCTTACAAAAATTACTTCAAATGTCCTGTTGGTGATCAAGACAAGAAGTGGGCACTCCACATAGCATGCAAGCCTTGTGTAAACCACATGAATGAATGAATACCATCAGGTATGCCTTTTGCTGTACCAATGGTTTGGCACAAACCAAGGATCACTGTACTCCACTAACACCAAAGGGGAATCAGTGAAAACCTGGTCCAAGATCATGCATCCTAAGGTATCCTCTGTCCTTAAGCCAGTACCCCATGTCCTGAGCTTCCAGTTACAAACCCTACATTAAGTACCACAAGTGAATGAGAACTTGTGAGGAGGATAGTTGCATGGGTGCCAACTTTCAAAAAAATTTAGAGAGCAAGGAGCCACACTTCCTCAGTCAGGTGGAGCTGCATGACCTTATAAGAGACCTTAACATGCACTAGGAGAATTGAACTCTTTGGATCTTGACTCAAGCAATGGAGGCAGCTACAAGATGGAGTGTGTACCACCACTTTCCATCATAAACATGCAGAACTCTCAGTGTACTTCAAGATGGATGATATGTTTTGGTACTGTTAGGATGCCATATCGGTAATGCAACGCCTTTGTGAGTATCGTACTTATGAAAGAGGAGAATGGTGGTTGTTTGTAGACTGTTGGAAGAAATCACTGAAGGCAGTCCTTCGTGATAATGGAAATGAGCTTCCATTTATTCCAAATCCTCCCTGTGGGCAGACACTATGTCGTGATGGGTGGTGGATTGTGTGCCCCTGTGATCCCACAAGCCTGCCTGCAGATGTAACGACATCTGGCAAGGTCTCCCATGTGGGTAGGGTTGTGGGTGAGGGGTCTGACTAAGCACTGCCCGAAACGTAGGTTACCCATATGGGTCTCCAAAGAGGGCACCTTGGTACCTTCCTGGGTTGGTTGGTTAGGTGTCTGGGCTGGGGGGTGTTGGGGAAGGGGGTCTTTGCACTGGTGGGAGCAAACTTTCACATCATGGGGTGTCCTTTTCGGGTCACCCTTTGTGGACGAGGTACCCTGCTCCAATCAGACCGCGCTCGGTCCCCTCACTCCCTGGTAGGTGGTTTACCTTGGCTCCTGGTGCCATTTAGCCTGTGATAAATGAACATACGGATACATTAAACACTTCTTTAACCACTCGTGTGGTCGGTGACCAGCAGCACAAGTCACCATCGCCTGGTCACTCTCTGGCCAGCAACCCTATACCCTCCGGGTCACCTGCCAAACCTGCGAATCCATATGTCCCTTCTATCAAGCTGTTACCTTGTTATGGTTCTGGCATCACTTCCACAATGTGTTAAGTCTCACTCTATTTTTACATATTAGATACAGGATATGACGTGGTGTGTGGAAGGAAGAGAAGACGGAGGGGGATGCAAGGAACAGCGTGGTGGACTGAAGAGGTGAGACAGGCTGTGGCACAAAAGAAGAAAGCATACAATGAATGGATGAGAAATAGGGGCGTGGAAGAAGTTGAGAGGCGGAAGAGAGAGTTATATGTAGAAAGAAAGAGAGAGGTAAAAAGATTAGTAAGAGAGAGTAAGAAGAGAGTGGATGAGGAATTTGGAAGGAATTTGAGTGTAAAGTGGAGGGACTGTAAGAAAATGTTCTGGAAAGAGGTGAAAAGAGTAAGATAGGGTGGAAGTGAAGTTAGCAGGGGAGTGAAAGATAAAAATGGTAGATTACTAGTGAAGAAGGGAGAAAAAGTGAGCAGATGGAGAGAACACTTTAAGGAATTATTGAACATAGAGGATGGAAGTAATGCGAGTATAAGTGGCTGGGGAATGGCTGGGAGAGGGAGGGAGGTGAGAAGACAGGAAGAAATCAGTAGGATAGAAGTTGTGGAAGCAATGAAGAAAGTTAAATTGGGGAAAGCCCCAGGAATTGATGGAGTGTGTGGTGAAATGCTGAAGCATGTGGGAGAGATAGTAGTAGAATGGATGTGGAAGATGTGCAGATTGGCCTCGGAGGAAGGTAGAGTCCCGGAGGATTGGAAGTCAGGTATAATTATTCCCTTGTACAAAGGAAAAGGGGAAAAAGAGGTGTGTGGTAATCATAGGGGCATTTGTCTTCTTAGTATAATAGGAAAAGTGTATGGTAGAATACTTATTGACAGAGTTAGAGAAAGAACAGAGAAATTAGTTGGAGAAGAACAGGGAGGCTTTAGGAAGGGAAGAGGTTGTGTAGATCAGATATTCATTCTTAGATCTTTAGTGGAAAATTTTCTGTAGAGGGGAAAGAAGTTGTATGCGGCTTTCATGGATTTGGAGAAAGCATATGACAGGGTGGATAGACAAGGATTGTGGAAAATGTTAAGAATATATGGAGTAGATGGGAAGTTGTTAAATGCTGTGAAGAGTATGTACGATGGTGCGAAGGCTGCAGTGCGTGTGGATGGTGAACTATGTGAATTTCTCTTTGAAAGTTGGGTTGAAACAGGGATGTGTCATGTCTCCATGGTTGTTAAATCTGTACATGGATGGGGTAATAAAAGAGGTACAAGGTAGGGTAGTGGATGTTGGAGTGGCCCTGGTGAGAGGGGATAGTGTTTGGAAACTCCCTGTACTGTTGTTTGCAGATGATACTGTGTTGTTGAGTGAAGACGAAGGGGAGCTGCAAGGCTTGGTGGATGGGTTTGGGAGAGTGTGTAAGAAACGGAATCTAAAGGTGAATGTAGGGAAGAGTAAAGTGATGGTCTTTGAGAGAGGTGAAGTCAGTGAATGTACAGCGAGGTTGGATGGTGAGGAATTGGAAAATGTGAGTACGTTTAAGTACTTGGGTAGTGTGATGAGTAAGGATGGAGGTTTGGAGGGTGAAGTGCGTGAAAGGGTACAGCAGGGAAGAAAGGTTGCTGGTTCTTTGAAAGCAGTGATAAGAAACAGGGAAGTGAGCATGGAAGTGAAAAAGTTACTACATGACAGTATTGTGATACCAACTCTAACATACGAAAGTGAAGCTTGGACGTTGTTGGAAGGACACAAGTCAAGAGTGAGAGCAGTGGAAATGAGTTATTTAAGAGGAGCCTGTGGAGTCACATGGAGAGACAGGCTGACGAATGAGGATATTGTTACATAGCCTATGATTTCATCATCCTTTGTGTAATTTTAACGCACAGTATGCTGCATGTTTGATCACGAGCGTGTTCTGCCTCAGTCCCCCCTTCTACCGTTATAGTAGAGTGAGTCGTCCTTTCTGTTGTTCAGAGTAGGACTGTCAGCTCTTTGTCCCTATGGCTTCATTTGCACGTCCTTCTTACAAGTTGTATCAAGCTCTGCTGGCCCCTATATAATGAGCTCAGTCTCTGCATTATTGCCACTTAGATCTACTCCTCATTTTGCTCACATCTCTGTCCTCCCCTGTACAGTTGTTATTATTGTGAGTGCTCAGGAAGTCTCCAACCATCTAGCAGCTGTGTGTAATTTGAGCATAACTGTTGTTGCATTTTTTCTTGTACTGTGTAGCATAAGGTTAGTTCTTAGGCCTAGTAAGGTTTTTGTAATTTATGTAAGGTTCTTATTGTCAGCCATCATTAATATTTTGTATCTGTAATAATATATCTGGCATTCACTGAGTGTTATCTGGTATCTCATTTTAACAGGGCTGACTTAGATAATTTACACTTGCTAATTTCGTGTACAGCAATGTGTGATTGAATGGAAGGAGGTGTCATCAAGACTGATGTGGGTGAAAGCGAAATTTGAACGTGAGTTGTGGGTGTTTGTGAGTGCATATGGGCCTGGTAGTGAAAGGGATGAAGAAGAGAGGGAGTCTTTCTGGAATGATGTTGATGAGTGTCTGCAGAGTTTTGGAGCGAATGTGAATGTGGTAATGATGGGAGATCTGAATGCTAGAGTGGGAAATGTAGCAGTTGAAGGCGTAGTTGGTATGCATGGTGTGCCTGGAAGAAATGAAAATGGAGAACGAATGATAGCGATGTGTGTTGAGCGAGAGATGGTGATTGGGAATACGCTGTTTGAGAAGAAAGATATTTATAAGTATACATGGGTGAGACAGGAGGGTGGAAGGGTTGTTGATAGAGCCTTGATGGACTATGTGGTTGTGTCTAGGAATGTAATAGGAAGATTGTTGGATGTGAGAGTTCTGAGAGGGGAGGGTGGAGGTATGTCTGACCACTACCTGGTGGAGGGAAAGTTAAGAGTAGGTAAGAGATGGGTGAGAGCTAGGAGGGTTAAGTGTGGCAGGGAGGTTTTGAAAGTGAGTGAGTTGGATAAAAGAGAGAAAAAGATAGAGTATCAGGAGAAATTGAAAGATGAGTGGAACGCAGTGAAAGATCAGGAAAATGGCAGCGTGGAGGAGGAATGGCAGTTGTTTAAGAGTGTTGTGGTGGGGCATGCAGAAGAGGTGTGTGGTGTGAGACGTGTGGGTGGTGGTGTAAGAAAAGGAAGTGAATGGTGGTGCGAGGAAGTAAGTATGGCTGTGGCTGAGAAGAGACGTGCATATGAAGTGTGGCTGCAGAGGAAGGATGAGATGTCATATGAAAGGTATAAGGAAAAGAGGAATAGAGCGAGAAGGGCTGTGCGTGATTCTAAAGTGGCAGCAGATGAGAGGTGGGGTAGGCGGCTGACAGAGAATTTTCAACAAAATAAGAAAATGTTTTGGAAGGAGGTGAAAAGGGTGCGAAAGGGAGAGTCTGGGAAGGAAGAACGAGTAAAAGCAGAGGATGGAAGGATGTTAACTGAGATGGATGCAGTAAGGAAGAGATGGGCAGATTATTTTGAAAGATTGTTAAATGTAGAGGAGGAAAGGGTGGCTGAGATTGTGGCGGATGGAAGGGTGCAAGGAATAAATGTGTTGGGAGAGTTGAATGATTCTTTGATCACGAAGGAGGAAGTGGAGAAAGCAGTAACGGAGATGAAAACAGGGAAAGCTGCAGGTATGGATGGGTGTGCTGTGGAATGCCTGAAGGGTGGTGGAGTGACTATTGTTGACTGGTTAGTAAGATTGTTGAATGTGTGCTTTGAGAAAGGTATGGTGCCAATTGACTGGGCAAGTGCTTGTGTGGTCCCGTTGTATAAGGGCAAGGGTGATAAGTATGAATGTACTAGCTTTAGGGGTATAAGTCTGTTAAGTGTTGTAGGTAAGGTGTATGGTAGAGTGTTAATTTTGAGAGTTAGAGAGGGTACAGAGGGAGTGATTAGTGATGAGCAGTGTGGCTTTAGGAGAGGGAGGGGATGCGTTGATCAGGTATTTGCTGTGAGACAAGTGTGTGAAAAGTATTTAGCGAAAGGCAAGGATGTGTTTTGGGCATTTATGGATTTAGAGAAAGCGTATGATAGAATTGATAGGGAGGCTTTGTGGACTGTTTTAAGATTGTATGGACTTGATGGTAGGTTACTAAAAGGGGTGAAAAGTTTTTATGTAAATAGTAGAGCGTGTGTAAGAGTGGGAAATGCTGTGAGTGATTGGTTTCCCGTGAGAGTGGGGCTGCGACAGGGATGTGTGATGTCGCCTTGGTTGTTTAATATTTACATGGATGGTGTTGTAAGGGAGGTGAATGCAAGAGTTTTAGGTGGTCTGAGTCTGGTAAATATTGATGGAGGAGAGTGGAATCTGAAGCAGCTGCTGTTTGCAGATGATACCGCACTGGTGACTGATTCAGAGGAGAGATTGAGACAGTTGGTAGAGGAGTTTGGAAGGGTGTGTGAAAGGAGGAAATTGAAAGTAAATGAGAATAAGAGTAAAGTGATGAAGTGTAAGAGGTTGATAGATGGTAGGGGGATGAATATAGTTTTGAATGGTGAGTTGCTTGAGGAGGTAGATTGTTTTAAATATCTAGGGTCACATGTTGCTGTGGATGGAAGAATAGATGCAGAAGTGAAGTTTAGAATAAATGAAGTAGGAAAGGTGCTGGGAGGAATGAAAAAGTGTTTAAATGTCGTTCGCTTAGAAAGGATGTAAAGAGAAGGCTGTATGAGGGTGTTGTGGTACCGACTGCATTATATGGGGCTGAAACATGGAATATGGGTGTAGCAGAGAGGAAAAGTTTGAATGTAATGGAGATGAGGTGTCTGAGGAGTATGTGTGGAGGACGCGTATGGATCGAGTGCGAAATGATGAAGTGCGAAGGAGAACTGGAGTTGTTCGGGAGATGGCTGGTAGAGTTGAGCAGAGGGTGTTGCAATGGTTTGGGCATATGGAGAGAATGGATAATGAGCGATTGGTGAAAAAGATAACTAGATCTGATGTGAGAGGTGTAAGGCTGAGAGGAAGACCACGAATAGGATGGATGGACAGTGTGAAGAGAGCGCTGGATGCGAGAGGGATGTCTGTTGAGCAAGGAAGAGTGGCTGTGCGTGACAGAAATAAATGGAGAGAAATTGTGAATGAATAAGTGATGACGCAGCCCTGAGGGGATATTCTCCCGCATTTGGTCTGATCAGCTAGTCAGGTCAGGTGCGGGTAAGGGGATGGGTGTATTATGATGTGGCAGGGGTAAACCAGTTCTGCTGTCGGGCCCTGCTGCGGATGTCACTGATTGCATTGTGCAGTTGACCCTTGTGCGGTGTGGTGCGGTGAGGATCTGTCCGTTCTCCCCTTTGGGGCTAAGATGCGAATAAATGTGTTTGAATGGATGAGTAAATGGAGAGTGAGTCGTCCTGTCTCGGCTACCTCCCTTTCCTTGGGGGAATCAGCCTAGGTATATAGATAGATAGATAGAATTTCGTGTTAATAGAGGCTATTGCAGTTAACCATATATTTAACCTGTTTTTTGCCATTACATTATCCTTATGAGTCCTGAATGTTTTGTTGTTAGTTTGAGCATTAAACTTTAACTTGTAATTTTACCTAACTCTTTGTTTTGAACCTGGAACTTTGCGGGACAGTAGTGATTTTTAGTATTCTCACTTAAAGTGTACATTATCTTTCTCTGTTCCGTAACAATATAAAGAAGCGTTGTGGTGTGGATGTGGATGTGATAGGAAGCGTTGTGAGGAACACACTGAGGTAGTTTGGCCATGCGGAGAGGATGGAGGGTGAAAGACTGAGAAAGAGAGTGTATGTGAGTGAGGTGGAGGGGGGAAGAGGAAGGGGGAGGCCGAGGATGAGATGGAGGGATGGGGTGGAGAGGTATATGAGAGAGGGGGGTTTGAGTTGGAAGCAGGGCAGTGAAATGGGGGGGGACAGGGCGACTTGGAGGCGATTAGTTTGTGGCCACCCCAAACGGGATTCAGGCGTCTGGCAATAGATAGATAGATACAGGAATGTTTATTCATAATTAAAGAATATGTAATGTAGTGTTGAGATAAATAACCAAATACAACTTCACTGTGAGTGTGGTGTGGGAGAGAGATGAGAGGCCAGACATGCTAAGACTAGCACTTTTAGACGTACACAGGAAGAGTAAAGCGGGGTAAGAGAAGGATATAAATTCTGTATATATCTAAGTCATGGGGAAATATATATGAGTTAATACTGCATATGCAGTTAATACTGCTTTATTGAGATGTATGATGTGCATGGTAGAGTTGTAACTTACGCCTACTCATGTACATATCTCCTATGTCTGAGAGACTGTGGCATCTCTAAATTTTGCTGACCTGTACTGGTTCTCAGTGTGGGCAGCAATGTAGATCAGATAACTTTTAGCTCTCGTCAGAGGGAGACGCTCTATTCCGTTGTTCTCTCTTGTTGGAGCTGTACTTTTCTGTGGCATAATAAAGAGGGAGAAACACACCTGCTCCAGTTTTTCTGATTCACCTGCACGCTACCTTGCTCCTCTTTCACGGGCTCATCACCACCAATCTCGGTGGCACTGTGGCAGCAGAGACTAAAGCCGGGAACATTATTTGGTGGCCTAGTGCTGTGAAACGAAAGGTGCCAAAAGGGACTATTTAAGTGAAGTGAACAACCCTTGGAACCGCTCGTTGCATCTTACTCTCAGGTGAATAACAGAAAATCCAAATTCCAATTTTGCAAAGGGACTAATTGTAGAGTGAGATGAAGGATAGAACAGTGAGAGCAGGAAAATAGGAGTAGTGAACTCGTTCTTTCAAGATTAGCATCTCTGTCTCTAGCAAATCTGGCAAGATATCTCTCTGTTACGGGAGACAGACCTGGGCCAGCGCAGAGAGGGGTGGCATCATCCTGAAGGCATCTAGCAATCCTGGTGAGGTGTGAGAGAGTGGGCCACTGTAGTCGACTCGAGGTGAGATTGGAGGCAACGTCTCAGTGTGGCTAGAAGGAGGAGACCGGACGAGTGTGTGCGACTGCTGTGGAACTGCAGTGCGAATCTACCTGGATTTCATCATTACCTGAATAAACCGAGGTTAGTGTACATGCTTATTCCACAACACATACACTCAATGATCAGCACATGGCAGAATAGGAAATGTGTGAAGATAAAAGTTTCTCAGTCCCTCTTTAAAATTGTTGTTTTCTGTGTATCTTGTCTGTATCCCGTCCTCTATTGCTAAGTTATAACTAATCTATTTGTGTCAGTTTAAACTTCCTGTGACTGGGAAGGGAGTAGTTGATGGCAAAGATTAGATGGATAAGCTGAAAAGGTTGGGACGAAAGATTAAAGGAGATACGAAACAACCAACAACTGAGAAAGGAGCTGTCTCTTTAGAACAGGGAGCGGGAATTAGAGTCTGGTGAATCAGACTTAGAATCAAAATCAGACTTAGACTTAAATGAGTGGAGAATAGAGATATTGGATAAAAGTATACAAGTGTTATATGATATGAGTGCAGGAAATCTTGGGGATAAGGAAGGTAGCCAGGACACTTCTGAGCAACTGGATAGTGAAGACTGGAATGCTTTGGTTTGCGTTCTGCATGTACAGTCACCAAACTTTCCACTTAGGCCACCAAGCTGGGGGAGGTGGGTAACGGGTGCTGGCAACAGTGTATCTGTTTGTTCGTGCTTACATGCTCGATGAAAGTTCAGATAATCAACTCTCTTTGTCTGTAGTGAACCTCAGTCAGAGTCAGAGTTCATCCCAAGATGGCTGGGTACGGAGTTGGGTGGAGAGATAAATGTCTCAGGAGTAAGGCAGCTCTCCCATCTGCTCAGCCAGTTGCATGAAACTGGTCGCACGGAAAACTGTGTGCTATAGGTCGCACTGACCAAGGCCAAATAAATATGACTACTAAATTTATAAGGTAATATATATAATATGATACAGATATATATATTCATATATAATACAATAATATGTACTATACTTATTTGGCCTTGGTCCGTGCAACCTATGGCACGCAACAATTCCATGCGACCGGTTTCCTGCAAATGGGCGAGCCGGTGGGAGAGCCGCTTAAGGGAGAAGCTTGACATGGTGAAGGCCAGGGCAGGCGCCGGGCGAGGGGGGGGAGGGGTTACGTTATTCATACCGCCAGTGATAATGATTGCCGAACTAGTTTTTGAGATTCATTAGCATTCTACTAAATGTTTGCATCCTTAACAATACTAAACATTTTATTTCCCATGTTGTTTTTACATTGTTACCATAACATGGTAATACACTGTATACTGGAATCGCTCCAAGCCTTTCTGTCTCTCGCTCTCTCCTTATATCAGTAATTCCATTTCACAGGGTTACCACTTGATACCATTATCAGTATAGGTTGAAGGGGAATGCATTTACCTAACACCTATGTCAAGTTACAAGTAAGATACCTGGCATATTCATATCATGAATGACACTGACCAGTATACATTAGAATGATGTTCAGATACTGTTAACGGTTGCTTATTTCCTTGTTGGTAGTACATCAGGTAGATGTTTTTACGTGTTCTGTGGTGCACAACGAAGAGGTATGTTAAAATAATGTCACCTCAACAGGCAAAGAGTTTATGCATACTGCTGTGGAATGTGGCTATTAGATCAGCTATGATAATGACTTCCCGTATCATATTTCATATGACTATGGTAATAATACCACACATTTATAGTCATTTTATCTAACGAATGACTGAATTACACATTACAAGGAAAAATGATTGTGAACGGTGCCGCTTATGTGTGAGGTCACACGTTTACAAGCTCATCGATTCTTCACCGACCAATATTATCTCACATTATAGCAAGATGAAGACCACCGCTACATCACAGTATGCAAAAGCTTCCAGTCGTTTGAAGCACAATTGCTATTGATTCATGAATAGCTGAGACATTTATATCACCATTGCCTGTGATATTAATTTTGTTATTGGTAAATGCAGCATAACGAACATGAAATTATCATTACAGGCTGGAACACTTTTTTTTTTTTTTTTATTTAAATCCCATGAGCCTAGGTGCTTTAACGCTCGTCACTGAGGCCCGGTGTGCGAGGATATGTGATGTTGGTTGCTGACTGACTGCTACTAAGACCTAGGTCATAAGATAAGGACTTGGTATTTAGTAGGAGAAACCCATCTCTTCTAACTGGGATGGAACCACGTCACACGGATCGGCTGGAGGAAGCGCTAACTACCACGTCACCCACAGTACTGTTTCACATATTTAATATTTATCAACTGTTAAAACAATAGCCGTGTTTGCACTGCAAGCGCAGTGATCCACGTAATGATTAAGTGATGAGCCATGGGTTTATCATGTAATGATGAAAAAGAATACGTTTATAAATACGCAATATATGTAAAGATGCAATTTTTTAGATTATTTTACTTATTGTTTTCAATACTTGCATTATCCAATACTTTCAAGAAGTTCCTCTGAAATTCTTTCGGCTAAAAATTGTCGACCGAATATTGGGATGAACTCTGAATGGGATTTACGACGGAAGAAGAGAGTTGATGATCCGAACTTTCGTCGAGCATGTACAAACGAACAAACAGATACACTGTTGCCAGCACCCGTTACCCACGTTTCGCAGCTAGGTGGCCCAGGTGGAAAGTTTGGCGACTGTACAT